>NC_090736.1:26133412-26150912 GCF_036898095.1 Palaemon carinicauda
CCGGGTGTATATGTCCTTCTGATCAAGTGTCCGGGTGTATATGTCCTTTTAGTTAAGTGTCCGGATGTATATGTCCTATTGGTTAAGTATCCGAGTATGTCCTTCTGATTAAGTGTCCGGGTATATATGTCCTTTTGGTTAAGTGTCCGGGTGTATATGTCCTTCTGATTAAGTGTCCGGGTGTATATGTCCTTCTGATCAAGTGTCCGGGTGTATATGTCCTTTTAGTTAAGTGTCCGGATGTATATGTCCTTTTGGTTAAGTATCCGAGTATGTCCTTCTGATTAAGTGTCCGGGTATATATGTCCTTTTGGTTAAGTGTCCGGGTGTATATGTCCTTTTAGTTAAGTGTCCGGGTGTATATGTCCTTTCAGTTAAGTGTCCGGGTGTATATGTCCTTCTGATCAAGTGTCCGGGTGTATATGTCCTTCTGATTAAGTGTCCGGGTGTATATGTCCTTCTGATTAAGTGTCCGGGTGTATATGTCCTTTTAGTTAAGTGTCCGGGTGTATATGTCCTTTTAGTTAAGTGTCCGGGTGTATATGTCCTTCTTATCAAGTGTCCGGGTGTATATGTCCTTTTAGTTAAGTGTCCGGGTGTATATGTCCTTTTAGTTAAGTGTCCGGGTGTATATGTCCTTCTGATCAAGTGTCCGGGTGTATATGTCCTTATGGTTAAGTGTCCGGGTGTATATGTCCTTCTGATTAAGTGTCCGGGTGTATATGTCCTTTTAGTTAAGTGTCCGGGTGTATATGTCCTTCTGATCAAGTGTCCGGGTGTATATGTCCTTCTGATTAAGTGTCCGGGTATATATGTCCTTTTGGTCAAGTGTCCGGGTGTATATGTCCTTTTAGTTAAGTGTCCGGGTGTATATGTCCTTCTGATCAAGTGTCCGGGTGTATATGTCCTTCTGATCAAGTGTCCGGGTGTATATGTCCTTTTGGTTAAGTGTCCGGGTGTATATGTCCTTTTAGTTAAGTGTCCGGATGTATATGTCCTTTTGGTTAAGTATCCGAGTATGTCCTTCTGATTAAGTGTCCGGGTATATATGTCCTTTTGGTTAAGTGTCCGGGTGTGTATGTCCTTTTAGTTAAGTGTCCGGGTGTATATGTCCTTTTAGTTAAGTGTCCGGGTGTATATGTCCTTCTGATCAAGTGTCCGGGTGTATATGTCCTTCTGATTAAGTGTCCGGGTGTATATGTCCTTCTGATTAAGTGTCCGGGTGTATATGTCCTTTTAGTTAAGTGTCCGGGTGTATATGTCCTTTTAGTTAAGTGTCCGGATGTATATGTCCTTTTGGTTAAGTATCCGAGTATGTCCTTCTGATTAAGTGTCCGGGTATATATGTCCTTTTGGTTAAGTGTCCGGGTGTATATGTCCTTTTAGTTAAGTGTCCGGGTGTATATGTCCTTTTAGTTAAGTGTCCGGGTGTATATGTCCTTCTGATCAAGTGTCCGGGTGTATATGTCCTTCTGATTAAGTGTCCGGGTGTATATGTCCTTCTGATTAAGTGTCCGGGTGTATATGTCCTTTTAGTTAAGTGTCCGGGTGTATATGTCCTTTTAGTTAAGTGTCCGGGTGTATATGTCCTTCTTATCAAGTGTCCGGGTATATATGTCCTTTTAGTTAAGTGTCCGGGTGTATATGTCCTTTTAGTTAAGTGTCCGGGTGTATATGTCCTTCTGATCAAGTGTCCGGGTGTATATGTCCTTCTGATCAAGTTTCCGGGTGTATATGTCCTTTTGGTTAAGTGTCCGGGTGTATATGTCCTTTTAGTTAAGTGTCCGGGTGTATATGTCCTTCTGATTAAGTGTCCGGGTGTATATGTCCTTTTAGTTAAGTGTCCGGGTGTATATGTCCTTCTGATCAAGTGTCCGGGTGCATATGTCCTTTTGGTTAATTATCCGAGTATGTCCTTCTGATTAAGTGTCCGGGTGTATATGTCCTTTTGGTTAAGTGTCCGGGTGTATAGGAAACAGTTTTACTTGGCAAGTGAGTCCAGGTCAAGTGACTTTGAGAGCACCGAATCAAAGGGAAAATAGTGTACTTGAGACATGTCTTTGAATGCAGTGTTCAGGGAGACACTTGTCACTGAGGCTAAATGACGAAGGCTAAACTTCCATGAATAAATGTCCTCCGAGGTAAGAATCTAAAAGTAAATGTCCTTGAAAACTATCTTTTAGTAAAACCTAATAAAATCATAACCTTACTTCTAGGTTCTCAATGACACAGTTGCGGCCAGGTATGTCGACGGCATTGCGATACACTGGTATATGGACATGTATTTCGAAGCAGATCTCCTCACTAAGACCCACGACCTCTATCCCGACTATTTCTTATTAGGAACTGAAGCTTGTGAAGGTAAGAGGAAGGTTGTGCCTTTAAAAAGAACGTCTGCCCCAAGTAGGTTTAAGTTGTTAGATAAGTGTTTGTAAGATTATCAAGAGCTTTCAAAAAGTAAAAAAAATGGAGGAGTCTTTTGTTATGTCTTTATGGTAATTTTAGTATCCTCGGGTTAAACACATGAATAACATTTATTCTTCAATTCCTGCCCAACTATAAAAATCTGATGCATACATCCCTTACCTTTTCTAAAACCACCTTCCACTTCTAAGATGGCGTCCTCTGTTTAATCCTTAATCCTATTAATTAACACTCTACCATACAATCTTCTAAGCACTCGCAACAAAACCAATACCACTTGAATTACAACACTCAAACACATCTTCCTTACGTTTGTATAGCGGACCAATACACGCACACACCCAGTCCATTCGCACTTTATATATTTATCATATATTTAACAATATCGCCAACCATTTCAGCACAGTCACAACCCCTTCCTTTAACGTCTGTCCTCACACCATTCATACAATGTGTTTTTCACCTCTCATTTCATCTAGGGCTCTATCTAATTCCTCTCTTGTAATCTATCTCTCATTTTCATTACTCCTCATTGACACCTTAACCCCTGCAATAACAATTATATCTGTCTCCCTATTATCCTCAACATTCAGTAGCCTTTCAAAATATTCAGCTCACGTTTTCCCTGCCTCATCCCCTTTCAACAATATACCATTTCCACCTTTCACTGCCTCTTCATTCATTCCTCGATCCACCCTTCCTTACTCTATTTACTTCTCTCCCAAACTTCTTCTTATCCTCTTAATACGAATGACCTAATCCCTAACCACACCTCCAGTCAGCAACCCTCTGTGTCTTAGCTACCTTACGTTTTACTTCTACATTTTCCTCTCTGTATCTTTCATACTTCTCTACACTATTACTCTGCAAGCCATCCTTCAAATGTCCTCTTTTTCTCTTCCACCTACATGAAGGTTTTAACATTATATATAATACATATAGAGTGCATGTATGCACGTATATATATATATATATATATATATATATATATATATATATATATATATATATATATATATATATTTCAAATAAGCATATATATTAATACATTGAAGTCTGGATTCTCTTAACGACCTCAGGATCAGAGCCCAAGGCGGAACCGCCCAAAGACTATGATATCGGACCGGCGGGGATTTGAACCCTCGTCCAGGATATCTATATGCCAGTGACCATACCACTCCGCCACGAAGAAAGTTCTTCGTGGCGGAGTGGTATGGTCACTGGCATATAGATATCCTGGACGAGGGTTCAAATCCCCGCCGGTCCGATATCATAGTCTTTGGGCGGTTCCGCCTTGGGCTCTGATCCCGAGGTCGTTAAGAGAATCCAGACTTTGATGTATTAATATACATGGCTTATTTGAAATATGATAGAAACACGTTTAAATGTGCAAAAAATTTATCATATATTGTATATATATATATATATATATATATATATATATATATATATATATATATATATATATATATATATATATATATATATATATATATATATATATATATATATATAAATATATATACATATATATATATATACATATATATATATATATATATATATATATATATATATATATATATATATATATATATATATATATATATATATATATATATATATATTAAATAGCTTCAAGAATACCATATCCTCCACTAATTCAAGAACGATACTTAACAAACTTGAAGCCGTCAGACTTCACCGGCGCCATTTTCATTCCAGGTAATGGCCAATTCAAGGAGCCAATCAAGCTTGGATCTTGGGAGCGCCTGGAAACCTACGCTCATGATATCATTGAGGTAGTGACCATTGCATATGTTTCCCGATTGATTTTCTTTGCTGATAAAAAGTTATTATTACAACCAATAGATGGAGTTAATTATACGACTAATATCATAGAATTATTAACTTCAACAACAATTGATTGATTGATTTGAGGTTTTCTGGCAACAACATCAATGCTAATAGTTATATATTCAAGTTTTAACTTTTAAACAGCAAGTATTGATAGTAGTATTAGTATGGAAGTAGTAATGTTAGTAGCAGTACTAGTAATAGCAGTAGCAAAAACGACAATAAAATATATACAACACCAAAAGTAGTTGTGATGGAGAAATTAAAAGTATACATCTGTTTTCTAGTGATATTACGCGGACGCAGTGTCTACAATTTGCAATATGGGCGGTTTTTAACATATTCAACCCTGAGAAAATAATGATAATCATAACAATAATTATGTTGATATTCATATTAACGATGATAATAATACCCATTTGTACGAACGCTTTTACTCACATACTGATTTGTAGTATATCACTAGAGATTTTAAAAGACATGACCACTACCATCCCATACAAATAAGTAATTATGATATACTAATAGAGCTTTTTATCCATTAAGAAAGAATTTTTTTCAACCTACCAACAGGACATGAACCACTGGGTAACAGGCTGGACCGATTGGAATATCGCCCTCGACACCGGAGGGGGTCCCAACTGGAGCGAAAATTTCGTCGACTCCCCAATCATTGTTAATAAGGTAAAGGTCAAAGAATAATTACCTCCGCCGTCGAAGTTGTAAGGAGGTTATGACTTACCCCCTTGTTTGTGTGTTTGTTTGTGTGTGTGGTTGTTTATGAACAATTTCATGGCCACAATTTTAATTGCAGAGTAATGAGACTTGCAGGGATTAATTGTTATGGAAAAACCTGGAAATTATTAAATTCTGGAAGGTCAAAGGTGAAGGTCACGGACAAGCAAAATGTCCAATCCACGTAATCAGCCATAAGTTTGGACATCGTTTGCACAGATACTTCAAACTTAGTGCATATTTAAGTGTAGAAAAATCCATGCTAAATAATAAATTTTAAGGTCAGAGGTCAAGGTCAAGATCAACCAAAAAGTCGAGAAATAAGCTGCCGTGGTGGAGGTCTGCACTCTCCTGAGTCCCCCCTTATCGTTCCTATTACTTTAGTTAATCAAAATTAGGTGAATTTTATTGAAAATTAGTAATTGCTTATGTCCCTCTGATTAGCGAAATGACAATAAAGATTTCACATAGATTTTGAATATTTGGTTACGTAAAAAAAAGTAAGCAGCTGTTATTGCTTCTGCTAATTTGGTTGTATATGAAAATAATTATAATAAAGAAAGTTGCGCTGATTGATTATTTACCAGTGTCAGGTGACGCTTCATTGAAAAACCGTCATTTATAAAGGTACAGAAAAATCCTATAAAATACGATGTTTGAGAGTTAAAAGCATTTTTATTTTGAAAATTTAAATAATTTTCAATCACTAAATATTGTAATTGTATATAACCAACTTTGTAATAGTTCAAAGAATAGGCCTATCCACAATCAATTGTTCAATTACATTGAAATTAGAATAGCTCAGAGGAAAAACAAAGTCAGTGCTTGATTTGTGGCATATTTTTAATGATAATTCTATGCTGGCAGACATCAGACGAATTTTATAAGAACCCGACGTTTTACGCAATGGGCCATTTCTCCAAATTCGTCAAGGAAGGGGCAGTGAGGCTTGCAATGACTTCGAAGGACCCACAAGGGCTGGAAACCACCGCTTTCCAGAATCCGGATGGAAGCAAGATTATCGTGATTCTCAATAGGTGGGAGATGCTTGGTTAATTTCATTTTATTTATAGTTGTACTTTTTAGTGTTATTACCTATACTGTTAAAAAAAAGTAATTTTAATTGGAATCCTTCGTAAAAAATATACGGTTCTTAGCCGTATTTTAGTAATACAGGTGACCGTATTTTTTTTTACCGTACTTTATCATTATCTTTTACGGTTGGTGACCGTAATATTACCCTCAAGTCCAATATATATGTTTTTAAAAAGTGATATGCCTAGCAAAATTCATTCCAGGATTTTTACCGTTTTTTTTTTCGGCAATTTTTTTCAACAGTGTAGAGATAGATATATGAATTGAAAAATAAACAGATGTATAAATATACAAAAAAGAATAAAATAAAGAATGGAAATAGACAAAGCGTTCCAGAAATGAAAGTATAAACCTAATATGCCTTCATCTCTGTTTGCCTTACGTTTTCTGCAAACATTTTGGTATTAACTGAGTCTTACTGAAAACATATTGTTTCAAAAAACTCATCGATATACTACACATGCTCCCTCTCATCTCACGAAAGTGTAAGGTTAGAGTTTATGAAGTGATAATGAGATTCCAATGCCTTTTAATGATATTGAAAACATACAGTAATTTCAAAGTTATTATGAAATATATACCAATGTCCGTTAATGTTTTCATAAGAACAGTTTAGTCTGTTATAAAAATATCATACCAATATTTTCAGTATGTATTGGTTAGAATCTTTCAGCATTTACCATAAAATGTAAATCTTTAATTGAATTGTCATCTACCAACGTAGATCAAATTTAATAGGCAGTGAAATTTGCTTATAAACTGAATTAATAATCGAGCTGCCCATTTCATTTATTTTCTTTATCAGGTCTGAGACAACAGTGGACGTGATAATAAAAGTGGAGAATAAGAGATTGCCTGTGACAATTGGCCCACGGTCTCTGCACTCAGTCATCTTTAGGTGAACCAGAAAGACGTCAGAAGACTGAGAAGACTTATAAATGATAATAAAAGCAATACTCATAGGAAATTAAATAAATACGTTTGTTCTCTGGGTTTCGAACCCTGAAGAATAAAGGCGTCGAGACCAAAGGCTGTTTAAATTTTCCTTTCAGAACAATTTAGAGTTAACCAAAAGGCGAAATCAAATTATTAACAAATTAAAGAATTGAAAAAGACTCTTAGTAAACATATTATTTCAGTATGCTATATTAACTGTTTTTTTTTTTTTTTTTTTTTTTTTTTTTTTTTATGGATAGCCACTAATTACTTCAGGCTACGCGGTATATTTTAGAGAATAATTCTTAATGCATACTAAATGCATTTGTCTGCATAAATTGTATATAATCCTTCTCGTCAGCAGATTATCCGTGTAGGTAATGCTCAGTAATTACCTGGGCAAATATATTGGTAATTAAGTCTATTCGTTATCCTTTCAACAAGAAATACAAAATGGGAATTAGAATCTAATTTTAAAATGAAAATTAGAATAGGAGTTTTTTTCAGCAAATTAGATTAGAATTTTTAAAGGTAAATGGTATTCAATAGAAAAATTGACTTAAATTATTCCCCGTGATGGAAAAAAAAAAATGGAATATCTAATGCAATATCACAGAATTTATAAAAATCAGTGTTTAATATTCTCATCAGATGATAATGATAATGATATAATATCCATCTTGGAAATCACACTTTTAAATATTAAAAAACCCAATACAGCAATGTAATTGTTCAGTGACCACTTTCCTCTTGGTAGGGGGAGAAGAGACTCTTTAGCTGTGGCAAGCGCTCTTCTGGGAGAAAGAAACTCCAAAATCAAACCATTGTTCTCTAATCTTGCGTAGTGCCAGAGCCTCTGTACCATAGTCTTCCACTGTGTTGGGGTAGAGTTCTCTTGCTTGAGGGTACACTCTAGCACACTATGCTATCTTATTTCTTTTCCTCTTGTTATTTTAAAGTTAGTATAGTTTGATTATAATAAATTTATTTCAATGTTGTTATTATTCTTAAACATCTCTTGTAGTAGATTTCCTTATTTCCTTTCCTCACTGAGCTATTTTCCCCGTTTGAGCCCTTGAGCTTATAGCATTCTGCTTTTCCAACTAAGGTTGTAGCTTAGAAAATAATAATAATAATAATAATAATAATAATAATAATAATAATAATAATAATAATAATAATAAAAGTAATAATAATATAAAAACAAAAAACAAATAATTGAATTCGATTTATGAAAAAAATAATCTTTGTAAAAAATTAATCTCATCACCTAGTAAATCACTTATATCTTCCTTAAAACCCAAAGCCACAGAAAAACATAAACATAAGTCTCTTTCTATTTCCTCATTTCACCTTTATTTTACGACCAACTTGGGATTCAGCTTCGCCTTTTTACACCTCGACAAGATTTTAAGAGCCGCGTGATATTGGAAAGAATTTTCTGTTTGTGTCTCAAAGCACCAAATTATCTCTGCTAATAGTTTGTTAGAGAGAAATCAACTATATAGGTAGTTGCGTTCACTATTGCTAAAATTATATATATACATATATATATATATATATATATATATATATATATATATATATATATATATATATATATATATATATATATATATATATATATATATATATATGTATATATATATATGTATATATATATATATATATATATATATATATATATATATATATATATATATATATATATACATATATATATATATATATATATATGTATGTATATATATATATATATATATATATATATATATATATATATATATATATATATATATATATATATATATATATATATATATATGTATATATATATATAAACTGTTTTGAAAGTCATTTGATGAGACGAGTTTCATTCATTCACGTTAGAGCATCATTCACCCAACTAATGGCAAGGACTAGTGATCAATTAAAGTTCCCTTTGAGTGAACGAAATTTTATTCATTTTCTCATAATAGGAAAATAATTATCTATCCATTACTTATGTTAAGTAAAACTTTACAAGTTGTGTTAAATCTTTTGATGTTCGTTTGTCTGGGGAGTTTTGCACATATCGCTTATTATCATTTGTTGATTCAAACAGAATTTCAATGAACTAAATGTACATCTAGTTTTATTATTCCTCTCCAAAATATAAACATTATTGCATTATTATTATTATTATTATTATTATTATTATTATTATTATTATTATTATTATTATTATTATTAGCTACACTAAAGCCTTAGTTTGGAAAGTAGGATACAATATGCTCATAGACTCCTATGGGGAAAAATATCTCAATAAGGAAATGAAATAAGGATAAAAATAAACTATATGAGACATAATGAACAATTGAAATAAAATATTTTAAGGACATTAACAACAATAAAACAGATCTTTCATATATAAAATATAAAAAGACTTATGTCAACCTGTTCAACATAAAAACATTTGTTGCGAGTTTGAATATAAAAGACTACGATGACCTTCTCTAAAATAATGATTCGGACTGAACTCGGTAAAATTCGAAAGCCAGAACTGAATAAAATACAGTAGAAAGAAAACCGCTTACGAAATATACTTAAAGGCTTCTTTCGACATATATTGAACCAGGGAACAGCTTTACTGACATGAATGCATTTATCAAGAAAATGATGATAATGTTTATTTTATAACTGATGTACACTCTGGAACGCCCTTATCAACAAACAAATTCGCAGGTGGATGACGCAACACAGCGGACGGTGGCGAAGACACTGTGACGGGCCGAGAGAAGGTTGTGACTCAAAGGCATGTTGAAAACAACTGAGTGACTTTATTATAGAACACTCTCCTTTATATACAAAAGTTCAAGGCAACAGGAATTTTCATGTTTAAAAAAGACAATGTTACAGAGGAGAAACAAGACATGTTTTTTCAGGTTCTTTTTAGTACGAGGGGAGAGCGAAGATACAAGCACAAAATGAACTATGTACGAACGTGCAACACACGGTTGGAACATGGCTCCCCCTCTAAAAATGACATACTGTACATGATAAATAGGGCGCCCTGATCTAGAGAGGCGAACTATAGGCGTGTCATCTGGCAGAAGATAAGCATGCTTTAGACGATCAATGGAGACCCAGTCTTTTTTGCCAGGAATGTTTAGTAGGAATGCTTTCGGACTGCGTTGGATCACAAGGAAAGGGTCCGTGTATGGGGGCGTTAGCGGTGGCTTCCTAGTGTCATTGCGCAGGAAGACGTGCGTTGCAGAGTGCAAGTCTGTCGGTATGTGATGCTTCGCGGGTGGCTTGTAAGTCTGGCGGCATGGAGTAAATTTTCCCACGACGTGATGTATGCGCTGGAGTTTGTCGGAGGTTGTAGAAGGAAAAAATTCGTCAGGGGCGACCAACGGATCGCCATACACCATTTCAGCTGCCGAGACTTCGAGGGCGTCTTTAAGAGTGGTCCTTAGTCCCAGGAGGACCCAGGGAAGCTGAGTAAACCAGTTGGAATCCTTGCAGCGAGACATCAAAGCTGCTTTGAGGGTGCGATGAAAACGTTCAACCATTCCATTGGCGGCGGGGTTGTAGGCCATTGTGTGATGTAGGGTGATGCCCAGGAGATTCGCTAATGATGTCCATAATTGAGAGGTGAAAGTGGTACCCCTGTCAGAAGTAATATGCTCAGGGATACCAAATCTTGCAATCCATCCTGAGAGTAAGGCAGATGTACATGAGGCGGACATTGCAGTTTCCATGGGAATGGCTTCAGGCCAACGAGTGGAGCGGTCGATGACGGTAAACAGGTAACAATGTCCTTGTGATGTGGGTAGGAGACCTACAACGTCGACGTGAATGTGTGCGAAACAACGCTGAGGTTGAGGAAAGGTGCCCACTCCTGAATCCGTGTGTCGATGTACTTTGGAAGTTTGGCAAGAAGTACAAGCGCGGACCCAATCCTTAGCATCTTTAGAAATGCCGTGCCAAATGAACTTCGTCCTCAGCAGCTGTGCATTAGAACGGCACGAGAGATGTGAAAGGCCGTGAATGAAATCAAACACCTGCCGGCACATGGGAGCAGGGATCTAAGGTCGTGGTCTACCCAACGGAGGGACGTGCAGGATGTCCTACATGCTTGATACTCTGGATCCTGTCGTTGGGTGGGGCGAGCCGTTGACCACCTGCTCGAGTAGTGCAACAATAGCGACGTCGCTGGCATCGGTGGAGAGAAGGAGAGGGGCATGTGGGATAGGAAAAGTGAGAGCCGCAGCAGTTGATAGGGCCTTCTTTGCATTGCAGAAGGCTGCTTCTTGAAGGGGACCCCACTTCAGGTCCTTTGGCTTGCCCTTCAGGGAGGCGTAGAGGGGAGCAAGAGTGGCGGCAATGGCTGGCAGAAAACGGTGATAATAGTTGATCATGCCCAAAAATTCCTGCAGAGCTTTGACGGTCGAGGGCACGGGGAAGTCCTGAACGGCTGCTACCTTCTCATGGAGGGGATGGATTCCTTCATGAGTGATACGGTGCCCTAAGAACGACACTTCGTTGGCGCCAAAGGTACACTTGTCGTACCGGACTACAAGGCTGTTTTGTTGCAGGCGGTCGAGCACGATGCGCAGGTGATGGAGGTATTCCTCTTTTGAGGAGGAGAACACAAGTATGTCGTTCACATAACATACACAGAAGGGGAAGACCCCTAAGATGGCATCCATGAGACATTGAAACGTAGCCCCAGCATTACGAAGGCCAAAACAGGAGTAATTGAGGGTGTATGTACCAAAAAGAGTGGTGATGGCGGTCTTGGGGATGTCTTCTGGGTTCATAGGGACCTGATAATACCCCTTCAGGAGGTCGAGCATAGAGAAAACCTTCACTTTTTGCAGGTAGGAGGTCACGTCGGCAATGTTTGGGAGGGGGTAGTGATCTGGTTCTGTTTGCATGTTCAGGCGCCTGTAATCCCCGCACGGACGGAGGGAGCCGTCTTTCTTCAGAATGATGTGTAAGGATGACGACCAATGGCTGGAGGCCTTTTGGCAAAGGCCCATTTCCTCCATTTCAGTGAACGTCTGTTTGGCGGCTGCCAATCGTTCCAGTGCCAAACGTCTGAATTTTGCGAAGACTGGGGGTCCCGTCATCTTGATATGGTGATAAATACCGTGCTTGGCAGGAGCCGTGGGCGTTTGGCGAAATTCTGGACAGAAAATTTCCGGGTACGATGTGAGGAGGTGGGCGTAGGCATCCGTGGGTGCGCTGAGGAGAGCGAGGTTGGAGGGGGCGGGTTGAAGAGGTGTCGACAAGTACGAGTCTGCATTAACCAATCGTCGGTGTGCGACATCGACCAGAAGGTGGAAATGAGAGAGGAAATCCGCACCGAGGATTGGCAATGTGACGCAACGAGAAACTTTCAATTGAATTTATCGTTTCCGAACGATAATGTGAGGTTCTCATAACCGTAGGTTGGTTGGATATCGCAGATCCGTTGGCAGCTACCAAGCGGACGTCGGCAGATGTAGACAGACTACGTCATGTCCTGAAGAGTTCCAAGCAAACGCCTCTCCGCTGGCGAATGATGAAAGCAATAAATTCCGAAGAGTCCTCCATGGTACCAATGATGGAGGGGCGAGGGGTGGGGTGGAAGGCGGGAGGAGCAAGTCGACTTCCGGGGTCACCAATGTGATGGGCCGAGAGAAGGTTGTGACTCAAAGGCAAGTTGAAAACAACTGAGTGACTTTATTATAGAACACTCTCCTTTATATACAAAAGTTCAAATCAACAAGAATTTTCTTGTTCAAAAAACAGACAATGCTACAGAGGAGAAACAAGACATGTTTATTCAGGTTCTTTTTTGTGCGAGGGGAGAGCGAAGATTCAAGCACAAAATGAACTATGTACGAACGTGCGACACACGGTTGGTACAACAAAGATATGTGACTATTTTCTTTTTCATTCTTCAATTTGTCTATGTTGATTACGGTAATTATAAGAACATCAAATTACATATAGCCATGCACCTATTGACATATAACTAATAAGCAGTAGATTATTTTAATCTCTAAAGAATAATGTTATTCTAGATCTAAGGAGATTTCACTTGGCAGCCCTGTCCCAAACTCGTCCAACCAACCTCAACTATGCTGATTATTGTTACCTGTGTCATTTGTACAGGGTCATGACTTAATATCTATGTGTTCTAATAAAGAAAAGAAATGCTAAATACTTTTTCAAGTAAACTTAGGTTGCATCCAATATCCTATGGGAAATTCACACGATTATCTGATAAAAATATCCATTAATAATAAGGAAACGATGTTCGACAGTTTACCAATTCTCTAGCCTCTACCTACCCAGCACACTTTCTTAACCACGTGGTCGTGAAAGTGATAATTCACTATATTATTTGGGACAAGGTACCTCTGATGCCATCTATTGGCTGTAAAAATAAAACTCATTACGATTTAAGGGAGGGAGCTATTTGGGGGGGGGGGACTTTGTTGTTATGCCTTTCAGAATGTAACAATCTTGTTATTCTACGTAGTTCTTACTAACAATACACATCCTACTATGAAACGTTAATCATTTTATGGTTTCATAAAAATGTCATTGAAAATCAGATTAAATGACGGCTTAATGACTTGATTGTCTTACCAATTTGAGTACATGTGGCACAATCTGGCAAACACCCAGGACCCCCAAATATAACTGAACTAATGATTGTTTGTTGAGGAAATATGTCTGACATTTATTGTGAAATATGAAATTTCAACGGAAATCAATTAATGAAAATTATAATGAGGGGTTGATGGGGATAATTAGCAATTGGGAGCCTTTTGTTGAGGCCATCTATTGGCCATGAAAGTAAACAATATGTAGAAATATTTAATCCTTGCGTTCTGGAATATTCTATGACGTCATTTTGGTTAGCAAACAGCCAGATTAGCCTTCTTGATGGGAAATAAATATAATTTATACCCGACTCACATTTTAAGTGTCAATGTACCACCCTTTTCCAATTGGATAGAATCATTCACATGAATGGAACAAGGAACATATGCTGCCATCTTTTGACAAGAGGTAGAAACATTCGTATTCTGGTAAAATTCGGAGAAGATCGTGGTTACATTATTAAAAAGGAATTACTAAAACAAATATCACAATTCCAGTAATACTATTGTAAGTTTTGGCAATTAAATACAAAATACAAGTAATATATATTACTAAACCATAGGAATCAGTTCGAAACATAGTTGGAACTCAACCATAGAGTAAAAATCAAGTTTAAAGAAATTCTATTTTATGTCAATATTTAGTTCATTTTCAGCTCATCATAAGCACAATTGTTATAGATATCAACCGTCTATGAAATGTGCCTGTTACATGTACTAAATTCTTCTGATCAGGTGTCACATTACTGTGAAAAGTTGACCATTTTCTCATGTGCCTTTTATTGTAAAAAATTCATTGGTGATATTCTACCCAAAGTTGATGTATATACATACCCCTTGTGGGCATCTTCATGAAACGTGATCCATGTGCCCCATTTGGGTATCTGCACGAAACATATGGTTAACTAGAAAAATACTAGTATACTAGTAGATACTGGTAACTAGAAAAAGGGCTTATCTTGGCGTAATTGAATTAATTTAGCAATGACCATTGAATTTGCTCTATTTATGTTCTCGTCCCACCTGTATGGAAACAGACCTACCGTAGGTGATTTTGTCTCTTGGAAATTATTCATCGAAAATCTAATTTTGTTTTTTATTGATTTTGATGATAAATTTTCTGAGAATCTAGATTTGGTTTCTGTTAATTTCTTATCTGAAGAATCCATTTCTATTTTCTGTAGTTATTATCACAATTTTTTTGAAGACTTATTTTTCTCTGCCAATATGTGCTAATTACTTTTTGAGGAAAATGTATTATTTTTCTTTTTTTTTTAATAATTCTGATAAGAGCTTTCAATGAATATTATTTCTATAAAATAAAAATGAGATATTTTCATAAGTTTAATTTGGTTTTTGCTAATCATAAGAAGTTTTCAGGAACTGTATTAACTTGACCTGTATTTGATTTCATCAGAATTATTATTTGATTTCATCAGAATTATTATTAGAAAACTTTTCTAATACGAAATTTGTAGAGAAATTCGCTTCAACCAGAAATTCCTAAACAAAATTAAGTTGGATTTCTGTATTTTTGATAAAAACATTACATTTACACAAAGGTTTTTCAGATGTAAAGAAGGCTTGCATGTCCCTTCTTGTCTAAGGTGGAAGTTTAGGCTTTGATGTGTTTCTAAAATACTCAATTTTTCCTTACGCTATAAAGTAGAAAACGTATCACAGTCTCCCTAAGTTCAGCTTAAGAGGACATGTCCAAATTCTTCATCATTAGCAAATTTACAATTTGGAAAATTACTCAAGATTTCTTCAACCAGAAACCTCAAGACTTTCTTGAGGAACAGAGATGGGCAAAACTTTCTTGGAAGGATTAATATCAATATTTTGTATATTGTTACACTGACTTAGTTTTATAAAGTCTTTTGAAACACTTTTCAAAATTCCAGAATGGTTTTTTACTCAGTCACATTTCATATTCGTACAATAGTTTTCGTTGTTTTTTTTGTTGTTATTTCTATTTTTATTTTTATTTTCATTTTTATTCTTATTTTATGAAAGAGAATTTACCGGGAAATGGCGTGAACGGATATTTGATTATGAAGCAAGTTTTTAGAGAATAGCATAATCATACGGTGAATAATAACAACAACAACACCACAACCACCACCACCACCAACAACAACAACTACACCACCATCACCAACAACAATAACAGCAACAGCAACACCACCACCACCAACAACAACAACAGCCATAACACGACCATCACCAACAACAACAACAAGAGCAACAACACCACCACCACCACCACCAAAAACAACAACAACAACACCACCATCACCACCACCAACAACAACAACAACAACACCACCATCACCACCACCACCAACAACAACAACAATAGCAACAACACCACCATCACCACCATCACCACCACCAACAACAACAACAGCAACAACACGACAATCACCAACAACAACACCACCACCACCACCACCACCAACAACAACAACAACAACAACAGCAACAACACCACCATCACCACCACCAACAACAACAACAACAACACCACCATCACCACCACCACCAACAACAACAACAAAAACAACACCACCACAACCACCCACAACAACAACAATAGCAACAACAACACCACCACCACCCACAAAAAGAACAACAGCAACAACACCACCACCACCCCCACTAACAACAACAACAACTACAACAATAATACATACATACATACATATACCAAGGCATTTCCCCCAATTTTTGGAGATAGCCGACATCAAACAAATGAAACAAAAAAGGGGACCTCTCCTCTCTACATTCCTCCCAGCCTGACAAGGGACTCAACCAAGTTTGGCTGGTATTGCTAGGGTGCCACAGCCCGCCCTCTCCCGTTATCCACCACAGATGAAGCTTCATAACCCTGAATCCCCTACTGCTGCTACCTCCACGGTCATCTAAGGCACCGAAGGAAGCAGCAGGGCCTATCGGAACTGCGTCACAATCGCTCGCCATTCATTCCTATTTCTAGCACATTCTCTTGTCTCTCACATCTATCCTCCTATCACCCAGAGCTTCCTTCACTTCATCCATCCACCCAATCCATGGCCTTCCTCTTGTACTTCTCCCATCAACTCTTGCATTCATCACCTTCTTTAGCAGACATCCATTTTCCATTCTCTCAACATGGCCAAACCACCTCAACACATTCATATCCACTTTAGCTGCTAACTCATTTCTTACACCTTTCTCACCCCTACTACTTCGTTCCTAAACCTATCTACTCGAGATACACCAGCCATACTCCTAAGACACTTCAACTCAAACATATTTAATTTCTGTCTCTCTCAGTCACTTTCATTCCCCACAACTCCGATCCATACATCACAGTTAGTACAATCACTTTCCCATACAGACCTCTCTTTACATTCATGCCCAACCCTCTATTTTTTACTACTCCCTTAACTGCCACCAACACTTTGTATCCTTCATTCACTCTCTGAGGTACATCTGCTTCCACCATTTGCTACAACAACAGACCCCAAGTACTTGAACTGATCCACCTCCTCAAGTAACTCTCCATTCAACATGACATTCAACCTTGCACCACCTTCCCTTCTCGTGGATCTCATAACCTTACTCTTACCTACATTAACTCTCAACTTCCTTCTCTCACACACCCTTCCAAATTCTGTCACTAATCGGCCAAGCTTTTCTTACGTATCTGCAACCAGTACAGTACCATCCGCAAACAACAACTGACTTACCTCCCATTCATGGTCATCCTCGTGTACCAGTTTCAATCCTTGTCTAAGCACTCAAGAATTCACCTCTCTCACCAC
>NC_090736.1:26155912-26168412 GCF_036898095.1 Palaemon carinicauda
TTTTATTTTTTTAATTCTCTGTGAAAATTTCCTTTTTTTTAGATTAATTGTAAAAGTAAATATACCAATGACAAGAGGAAATATTGCAAATATTCTGGAATAGTTTAGAATTCTGTTCAAAGTACGAGAAATTGTGGGATATGAGAAAAATGAAAATTTACCTTTAAAGCAGGTTTTCCCCTTTCATGTTTTTTTTTTTTTTTAACTTCAAACGGTAAAATCTTGGTAGATTTCCTGGTCATTTTGAAAAGTAAATATACTGTTTAAAAATACAAATTTTATTTCCTGCGAAATATTTCATTAATGGCAAGACTATTGTACAAATTAGAAAGTCTAAGAAAAACTAAAACAAAACAAAATATGCATATAGAATATTTTATTTGGGTTGTTGACAATCTAGTTGTTAGATATGTTCCTCTAAAGATAAACCTCCTTTTTGGGCTCAAGCCATGGCGTCCTGATGGAAGGTTCCTTATTGGTAGCTTCCTTGGGTATATAACTACTAAATATTCCCAGAGAATTTAACCACAGGTTATCACAGAATTGTAACTTCTGGAGCGAGTATCCTAAAGGTTTCCCTTTAAGACATCGTATATCAACAGGGGACGCATGTATTAACGCGCCACATAGCTATCTACACCCCACATAGAGTTAACACTTCGATGTGTAGGGGCGGAGAATAGCTGGGGAGCCGTTCCACAGCTAATCTCGTTCGTGGCTACTTTTGGTACTCGAGACGTAAACAAACGGGCGCCATTGCTAAATGACGTCACGTCCGTCCTCATCCTTTGCTTAGTAGCTTGCCTTACTAGACGGATTTTTCCCTGTGCGTATCTTATCGACTTGCATCTTAGCCATGTCTCTACCCTCGGCCTCGCCTTCTTCTGGAAAGTTGAGTACAAGGTTCCAGTATTGTTTAAATAAGCTCTGACCGTAAAGTAACTTTTACTTTTCGAGATATTTTAGGTTTTGTGGCAGAGCTGTGCCTCGACCGGACCCGTCATTTTATGGCGTCGTTGTTGTTTTGCATGCCTTATTTAGCTAGCCTCAACAGCGTTTTCCGGCCTCATTAACTAATCGATACTATTAGTTATTTAGGAACTTTATATATCGTGTTTTGACGCTTTGTTATCGGTCATCATCTGACCCCATACCAGTTAGCTAGTCTAGCCCCTAGGCCAGAGCGCCTAACATCAGTGTTCATGCATGATATATTTCAGTGATCCTAGGTTTAGTTATGAAGATAGTGGCATTATTTTATGATACTGTTGACTGTGATGCAAGTGTTTTTGCCTTCAGGGACGATATAGGGGATAGGTTAGATAGTGTGCCTTTCTAACCTAACCTAACCTACATGTAGGACCCCTATATGCTTCCTTCACCCCCTGCCTTAGGGCATACCCTCTGTGTAGCCCTGCTCCCCCTACCACGTAAGGGGATCAAGCTCATATCAGAGTATCTATCGCTTCTCTGTCCTCCCTAAGGGAATGATCCCCCCTTAGGGTTGCGTCCAAGAATGAGGAACGGCATGTCCTTCCTCTATTGCTGGGGCTAGGTTTCCGACCTTTCCTGCAATAGCGATACGTCTTCCATCCTTCCTAGTTCAGGGGGTAACATCCCTGCTCTAGGTTAGGCTTGGGGGGGAGTTAGTTCTGTGCCTTGCTGAAACGATACCCATGCACCGTTCTCAGACAGGCTGCCTTACCTTAGGCTAGGGAGTGTCCTCCCTTCCTTGGTGGCCGCTTTGGTACAGAGCCTCCTCCATAGAAGACCCTTCTTCTCCCCTCCCCTCCTATCTCTTGTATGGCCTAGCCTATACTTAGGTTAGTCTATACCCATCTGTCCCCTGTCCTACAACTCCTCCTTAGGGTGGAGTGATAGGGCTACCTTGAGCTCCTGTGTGCAGTCCGCTCTGGTACATATACCCTTCATAGTGTCCTATGGGGTTAGCCACTGGATGCGTTTTGTCCGCAGGGGTTCTTCCCCCTCTTGGGTGTTCCCTAGCCCTCCCTTGGGCTACCCTGGCTCCCGGCCGTTTGCAGCTCCTGCCTCTGGGTGATAGGGCTAGCCTCTATCATGGGTACACCCACTCGGGTGGGATGTCTTGGGGTCCGTGTCCGTACCCCTACATCCCTCCTTCTGTCTCTTTCACTATCCTGGTGTCGGTCCCTTGCCGCCTCCCCTGTCGGTGATACCCACCTCCCACCCTTGGTGACACATTCCTTGCCCCCTGGGCCGTCAGTCCTCCGTGTGCCAGGGACTGCCGCCTCCCGTCGGCATCCAGCCGATAGCCTTCCCTCATACCTCATAGCTTCGGTCGTCCGTCCATCGGTCCGGCCCCCGGAGTGCCGGCATCCACTGCCGGCAGTCCGGTTCTGCTATAACCCTTTCCTTGTCCCTGTCACCAAGCCGGCAACCTTCGGCTGCCATAGCCACCGCTTCCCACCGGTGTCCCGCCGTTGTGCCGGCGGCCGCCATCCTGGTATTACCCCTGACTTATATTTTTGTCTTCCCTAATGCCAGAAACTCTGCTGGAGCGGCCTCCGGTGCGCCGTCAGTCTGCCGGAGCCTTCCGGAGGCGTCAAAGCGACTTGCACCCCTTCTACTAGCTATCATCTCATGCTGATAGCCCTACTTTGCAACCAGATGGTTTGACTACATAAATAGATAGGTATTATCTTACCGTTCTATTAATAACCATGCTGTCTTCTTGCATATCACAAATTTCCAGCATGCTGTGTGTATCTTAGCACGGCTGGTTGCCGGAAACCGTTACCCTATGGGATCTTCAGGCCTCAGTCCCAGTTTTATATCCTTGGCAATTCCCACTAGAATTCCCACTGCCATCCTGGCATTCTATGAAGAATTCTGCCCTGTGCCCTCGGTCACAAACAAATTGCCTATGGATAAGGTTACGGTAACCAGCCGGGCGGGTTACACGTAGTATGTGTCTATCTCCTTCATTTCCGTCCACTCTCTGAACATCACATTGTTTATACCACTTAATATTAAGTTAAAGATTAATCCTTTAATATTTAACTTTAGAATAGAAGTCATTCTTATGACTCCCCCATACTCATGTTCTCTTTCTCTTACAGGAGGAGTACGTGAAGTGCGACCACGGCTTCTGTGGAGTGAAGCGCCCGCACTTTTATGGGCACACGGCGTGTAGGACTCACGCCCCTTGTGCCAACAAGAGAGGTGATCTGAAGTTTTGGGACCCGCAGAACTGTACAGTCTGCCAGGACCGCCTGGTCGAGGCGTTCAATAACCCACCCTCAGCGGAGGTTAGGGACGCTTCTCGAGAGAAGCTACACAAATGGGTGCGTGGCTTCCAGAAGAACGCCACTGGACCATACCTTGCCACTGAAGACTTGAGGGCCTTGCTGTTCCCGAAGGCATCCCCAGACTCTGTGGTCCCCAAGGATCAGATCCCCACCGTCCAGATCATGGTGGAACCCGATGTAGTCATAGCCCAGTCCATGCACGAGTGTCGCCTGGATACCGACAACGCGGATCGTATGTCGGAGGTGTCGGAGACCACGGAGAGGAACCTCATGGCCGAAGAATTGGACTATGAGGAAGACCGAGTGGAATACGCCGAGTCGGAGCAAGAGGTCGCTCCGCCTTCCACCACCGCCCCAACTCCTACACCGACGGAAGTATCACTCCCGTCTACCTCCGCCACCCCAGACCCCATCCCATCCAGCGCCCAGGAGATGTTCCGTATGCTTGAAGCTCTTATGGACAAGAAACTCCGTGAAACACACGAATACATCAGGACCATGGGAAGTTCAAAGGAGTCGAAAAGGATTTCGGTTAAGGACCTCCCGGCATGCTCGCACGCCAACCCCTGGAGGTATGCTGAGCACATGCCTATCGCAACGGGCAGGATCTTCGTCAGTGAGAAGGTCGGCTCGGTTGCCCAGGAAGAAGTGGAGTTCTTCCCGAGTTTTGAGGCTTATCCGGACTGTTACATCCGGCTTCGATCCGAACCTGCCTCTAAAGAAGAGACCGAACCTAAGGAGGTGATAGTGTTCAATCTCCCGAAGGCCCAGGCTATGCTGGCCAACGCTCTTAAAAGTAGGGGTTTTACCTGCTCAAAGATTCCAGCGCTGAGCAAGAAGCACCCTACCTACGTCGCACCAGATGATGCGATCCTCCCCTTCATGGAAAAGACCTTCGCTGCGGTACACAAAGCAGTGGAAGAAGGGAAACCCTGCCCTGCACTGGAGGAGTGCAGACCCTTCTCCCTGATTACTCCCCCCGATGTTCGACACTGGAAAGATGTCCAGCATACTTTCGTGGTGGGAAAACTAGATCCTGACGTTGCTGGACGTCAGTTTAACGAAGACCTCCCGAAACTTAATGACCATCTCCTTCGTCGGGAACAAGACACGAAGGAAAGGCTCGCCGCATCCATGTCCCTCCAGGTACAGCTTGACGTCATGGCCGGTGACACTAGAGTCCCCGAACACTACATGGTGCTCGCCAAAACGCATTTGGCGACTGTAGTTAAGGACTTGTACAGCTTCATGAAGGCTCGGAGAGCCTGTCGTGAATTCGTGTTCTCAAGTGCCACAGTGAGACACGAACCCCGGAGGCTGATTTCCTCTAACATCTGGGGTAAGCACCTCTTTCCCTCTGACCTTGTGAAAGAGATCACCGACAAGGCCGCCACGGAGAACAGGAACCTTCTCCACAAGTGGGGCATGTCGAAGAAGAGGAAATCCTCTCAGGACGACGGCCCTCAACCTAAGAGGAAATCCTCCAAGCAAAAACCCCAGTAACGTCAACAGAGACGGCAGTTTCCGGGACCCGCTACTCCCCAAGTGGCAGCTCAGCCACAGCAGACCTTTCAGCTGGTCACCCAACCGGTCTTGTCACAATCGCCGGTTTTCACCCCTGCTTTCGAGCAACAGACGACTACCTTTCGTCCCAAAGGTAGAGGCTCAAACAGAGGTGCAGGCAGAGACGCATCTTGCTGTCCCTCCAGAGGCAGAGGAGGAAGGGGAGCTAGCGGCCGAGGCAGTAAACCCTCGGGACACCAGAAGCTATGAAGTGCTTCCGGTGGGAGGAAGACTCCGCCAATTCCAGGATCGTTGGACCTTCAATCCCTGGGCACACAGCATCGTCAAGAAGGGTCTAGGCAGGAGTTGGACTCAACCACCCCCAACCTTCCAGCAATTCTTCCAACAATCAACCCCCCTTCTGGAAGAATATGTCCTAGATCTCTTGAACAAGAAGGTGATAAGGAGGGTAAAGTCAACCAGGTTCCAAGGGAGACTGTTTTGCATTCCCAAGAAGGACTCCGACAAGCTCAGAGTCATTCTAGACTTATCCCCCCTCAACAAGTTCATAGCGAACAACAAGTTCAAGATGCTGACTCTTCAACAGATAAGGACCCTTCTGCCTCAAGGTTCCTACACAGTCTCCATAGACCTGGGGGATGCCTATTGGCACGTTCCAATGAACCACCACGCTTCCTCCTACCTAGGATTTCGACTCCAAAGAAAAAGCTACGCCTTTAGGGCCATGCCCTTCGTCCTCAACGTGGCCCCTCGGATCTTCACAAAGCTGGCGGATGCCATCGTTCAACAGCTGTGCCTCCGAGACGTCCAGGTGATGGCCTACCTCGACGACTGGCTAGTCTGGGCTCCATCGCCCGAGGATTGTTTAAAATCCTGAAACAAAGTCACCCAGTTCCTAAAACACCTGGGATTCAAGATAAACGCGAAGAAATCTCGCCTCTCTCCAGCTCAGAAGTTCCAATGGTTGGGAATCCAGTGGAACCTTCAGTCACACCGCCTTTCCATTCCCCAGAAGAAAAGGAAGGAAATAGCAGGGTCTGTCAAGCGACTGCTGAAATCCAAACGGATCTCAAGACGTCTGCAGGAACGAGTTCTAGGCTCTCTATAGTTCGCCTCAGTGACAAACCCAGTGCTACGTGCACAGCTAAAGGATGCCGCAGGAGTATGGAGACGTTCCGCATCCATCGCTCGAAGAGACCTCGAGAGGGCTCCCAAACAGACTTCGGCTGCTCCTCAAGCCGTGGTCGGAAGCAAAGGCCCTGAAAAGGTCCATCCCTCTTCAACACCCACCTCCATCACTCAACATCCACACGGACGCTTCGCTGGAGCGTTGGGGAAGTCACTCCCACCAAAAACAGGCTCAAGGCACATGGTCTCCCCTATTCAAGACGTTCCACATCAACATCTTGGAGGCCATGGCGGTCCTTCTAACTCTGAAGAAACTCTCCCCGCCTCCCTCGATCCATATTCGTCTAACCCTAGACAAATCGGTGGTAGTTCGAAGTCTCAATCGCCAAGGCTCAAGATCGCCCCAGATAAATCAGGTGCTTCTGACAATCTTCCGTCAGGCAGAGAAGAAGAAATGGCACCTGTCTGCAGTTCACCTACAAGGATTCCGCAACGTGACGGCGGACGCTCTATCTCGGACAAGCCCGATAGAGTCGGAATGGTCTCTAGACGCAAGATCATTCTCCTTCATCTCTCACCAAGTCCCAGAACTTCAGATCGATCTCTTCGCAACGAGCGACAACAATCAACTTCCTCGATATGTGGCCCCGTACGAGGACCCCAAGGCAGAAGCAGTGGACGCCATGTCACTGGACTGGAACAGATGGTCCAAGATCTACCTGTTCCCTCCCACCAACCTTCTGCTGAAAGTCCTCTCCAAACTGAGAACCTTCAAAGGAACAGCAGCCCTAGTGGCTCCCAAGTGGCCCCGGAGCAACTGGTACCCCGTAGTCCTGGAGCTACAACCTAAGCTGATCCCTCTCCCGGGCCCAGTTCTCTCCCAGCAAGTACGGAAGTCGACTGTCTTCGCTTCATCATTGAAGGTCAGGGACCTTCATCTCATGATTTTTTCTCCCTAGCCGTGAAGAAAAGGTTCGGGATATCGAAGAAGAGTCTCGACTTCCTCGAGGAATACAAGACCGAATCCACACGACGGCAATACGAATCATCCTGGAGAAAATGGGTCTCATTCGCCAAGGCAAAAAATCCTTCGGAAATCACCATCGATTTTTGCATGTCCTTCTTCATTCACCTTCATGGACAGGGCTTGGCAGCCAACACGATTTCTACTTGCAAATTGGCCTTGACTAGACCACTGATGTATGCCCTCCAGATTGATCTGTCCAGCGACATCTTCAATAAACTGCCGAAGGCATGCACTCATCTACGCCCAGCACCCCCACCAAAGCCGATCTCTTGGTCCCTGGACAAGGTGCTCCATTTTGCCTCCAACTTGGACAATGATTCGTGCCCTCTCAAGGATCTGACTCAAAAAGTTATTTTTCTTTTTGCTCTTGCCTCAGGAGCCCGAGTCAGCGAAATAGTGGCATTATCAAGGGACGAGGGCCACATTCTGTTTACAGATTCAGGTGACCTTACCCTCTTCCCGGATCCGACGTTTCTCGCCAAAAACGAATTACCCACCAAAAGATGGGGCCCTTGGAGAATATGCCCCCTGAAAGAAGATGCCTCTCTATGTCCAGTAGAGAGCCTCAAGGTCTATCTTCGTAGAACTTCGGCCTTTGGTGGAGGCCAACTCTTCAAAGGAGAAACATCGGGCAGCGACCTGTCACTGAGACAACTAAGAGCGAAAATCACCTACTTCATTCGCAGAGCGGATCCTGACAGTACACCCGCCGGTCACGATCCTAGAAAAGTTGCATCGTCTCTGAATTTCTTTCAGAGTATGGATTTCGAAAGCCTTAAGAGTTTCACAGGCTGGAAATCCTTGCGTGTTTTCTTCAAACATTATGCGAAACAAGTGCATGAAGTCAAACATTTTGTGGTAGCCGCAGGTAGTGTTATGAAACCTGCACCTAGCTCTGCATAGAACAGTGAGTTACTTGGGACTCTAACTCCTCGGGTGCCTATGTTGACCCTCGCGTGATACGTAGTGATTTCAAAGACACTTAGCGCTTTTTCATATACTGTTCTTCTCCCAGGTGAAATGTCATAGTCGTCACACGAGTTCCGCATGCCTAGAGCATGATGTGTTTTAATTTTAAAGACTGACGTTCCTCTGGAACGAGTGCCTACTAATAATTTGAAATTCTCTTTCAGATTCAAGAGCAAGTCTTTCATTACTATGTACATTATAATTTGTTGTAAATTACTTTTACATATTTATTGCATTTAATTAACATATTCTGCAATTGTGAAATAAAATTTCTATTTTATTACTTGTGCGTCTCAATCCGCTCCTTCTTATACTATGAAATACACGACTGTCATAGTTTTATTATCCCCTTCCTCTTATATTCGATGAAGATTACTAAGGATTCAACCCTTATTATATACTCACCTGTGCAATGTAATATTCCTACACGAATACTTACTTACATCATACCTTAGAGACCAGACGATTCTCTATTCACATACAGTGCCTAACCACCACTTGTCTGCCCTTGAGAATGTTCCTATATGAATGCCAACCATTCAGTCTTGTCTCCGAGTTCTTCATGTTCTCCCAGGAGGTGGGTAGCCCTTCGATGACCACTTTGATCTTAAGCATGGCCCGTGGGGACTTCACTGCCAGGGGGGCAGGAAGTTCTCTTCCCTACGGTTCTTCTATTAAGATTACTATGCTAACCTGTTCAAAGCCCTTGGCACTTACACTAAGAAGGGAAAATCTACCACGATACATTGATTCTCTGGTATTCTTCCATCAGGACGCCATGGCTTGAGCCCAAAAAACGGATTTTGAGCGAAGCGAAAAATCTATTTTTGGGTGAGATAGCCATGGCATCCTGATGGACCCTCCCTGCTACTTCGTCCAGTTTTTTCAGGTCCCACCCTGTCCTGCTGTATTATGGGGATCGGCAAGCAACTGGCTTCAGGATGAGGATGGACGTGACGTCATTTAACAATGGCGCCCGTTTGTTTACGTCTCGAGTACCAAAAGTAACCACGAACGAGATTAGCTGTGGAACGACTCCCCAGCTATTCTCCGCCCCTACACATCGAAGTGTTAACTCTATGTGGGGTGTAGATAGCTATGTGGCGCGTTAATACATGCGTCCCCTGTTGATTTACGATGTCTTAAAGGGAAACCTTTAGGATACTCGCTCCAGAAGTTACAATTCTGTGATAACCTGTGGTTAAATTCTCTGGGAATATTTAGTAGTTATATACCCAAGGAAGCTACCAAAAAGGAACCTTCCATCAGGACGCCATGGCTATCTCACCCAAAAATAGATTTTTCGCTTCGCTCAAAATCCGTTTTATATAAAGCTGTACTGCAATAGCTTTAGAAATAATGGATGAGACCGATTTCTAATGTCTCATTTTTTATTAAATATAATTAAAAGTAAATACCAGATCACTTTTACATTTTTATGTAAGACCTCCTTACACATAGACAGTACATAACACGGGAATTTTATCAAAATCTATTGATAAATCGTTATAATTCGATGGTTGGTCTGTAGTACCTTTATATGAATTATGCTGTTTGATGGTAGATTATAAAAGGTACTCGTTGTTGGTCATTGCTGGAAGACTGAATGATGAATCAGATCCCGACAGCATGAGTGTGAGCAATAGAGTCCTGTTGGTCTGAATTGGCTGAGGGAATTTCAAGCACAGATTTTCAGACTTAAATTTAGAAATAGAAATCTTGAAGGAAGTGTTTCCAGTTAGAACTTAGAAGTCCTAACTTAACCAGGTAGTTGGAGTGAAGTTCTCAGTATGTCAATTAGATTCTGGCATTCAGGTTCTAGGTCTATACCTTTGGAGGCGATAATCTTCCTGACCTATTTAGGGACTGGAATTGTTTGACCCAGATTGGGTATTCTGGAGTCAGAATGTTAGATATGAAATAGTGAATGTGTAGTGAAATAGAAATAGGGTAGAAATGGTTGTCAGACAGAAAAATTAGTTCAGCTTAGGAAAACTGTGCTCGTCCAACATTATGTTTGGAAGTTGTAAGTTGTCCGACGTTGAAATCTTTGAATTTTTACATTGTTTTAAATTTTTCATTTATACGAAACTTAAAAATCAAAGAAACAAACTGTTGAAGCTATTTAGTATCTGGATTGAAAATGGTTCACATTCAGTTAAAAACAACGGCATCTACTTCAGGGTTGTGGCGGCCGATGTGGTTACGTCCCTGACTGGTGAACACCAGACTGGGGTTCGAGTCCCGCTCAAACTCGTTATTTACTTTAGCCGCTGGAACCTCACCATTCTTGTGAGCCAAGGATGGGCGCTTGGCAGAGCCTATAGGTATATCTGCTGAGTCATCAGCAGTCATTGCCTGGCCCTCCTTGGTTCTAGCTTGGGCGGAGAACGGGCTTGACTGCTGATCATATGTATATATTGTCAGTCTCTAGGGTATGAGTCCTACTTGGTAGAGCATTGTTACTGTCCCTTGCCTCTGTCATTCATGAGTGGCATTTAAACCTTTAAACTTAGACTAGATATTTTAGCCAAATCTCAAACGACTTGTCGAATGAACGGACATTTTCCTTTATTTCTCAACGATTATTGTAATTAAACAATAGAAAGGGAAATATGCTCGTGATTCAGAAAAACATTTAATGATGCGTCCATGATCCAGAAAGCTTAATTAAACTGACAATTTGTTCCTCGGTTATGACGTCACAGGTTGAGTAAATTACCAGGTGGTTAAAGCCATTATATTTGACATTGGAGAGCAGAGCTTATATTTGTTTTCCTACTTTACTTGAGTTATGCTACGAAATATTCTTTGAAAGCTTTCTCATCATTATTGTTATTGTGTCAGTATTGCTATTAATACTATTATTATAGTTTGTTATAACACTGTTGGCTATTTCATATATATACATATGTATACATTTTATATGTATATATATATATATATATATATATATATATATATATATATATATATATATATATATATATATATATATATGTACACACACAATATATATATATATATATATATATATATATATATATATATATATATATATATATATATATATATATATATATATATATATATATATATATAAACACTATATATACATTATATATGTATTTTATATTTATACACTATATATATATATATATATATATATATATATATATATATATGTATATTTATACATATATATATGTATATATATATATATATATATATATATATATATATATATATATATATATATATATATATATTACTGTATATATATGCACACACACACACTATATATATATATATATATATATATATATATATATATATATATATATATATATATATATATATATATATATATATGTGTGTGTGTGTGTGTATGTATGTATGTATGTATGTATAGATATATATTATCCTTCATAAGTAATATAAATAAAAGTTTGTCCTATAAAATTAGTGACCTATAAAATGATAGTGCAGTAATAAAAGTGCTAATGGACACTGAAATAAAGCTGACATTTTATCGGGAGTTAGTTTAGGCCATAATAATTAACACTTACAAAGGGACCCTTAAGTTCCGCGTTAATTTCACTAAAGTAATTGCTGACTGTCCGAAATTGGTGTATAATAAAGTGCATAAAAATCCTTTGGTTGGTGAGTTACATATTTACCATCTGTTATCTACAGTAAAAATTATGTGTGGTTATTTATTTGTTTTAATTCCATTCAAAGGACTATAGAAATTTACGATATACATGATTTACTCTTTCCCATTAGGAGTAAAGGATGCACTTATTATTTGAAGGAAAAGAAAACTAGTTTTTCCTAATGTGAGAATAAATTATTTTTTATCCTTTTATCAAATAAGGAACTGGAAAGATGTGTTCTAATTGATGAAAGTAACATTGTTACTACAACAACCCGCCCATAAATAATTATAGATTTAAGGTTATGTATATTGACAATAGTTGATTGTGATGGTACTTCAAGAATCCATAAGTTAGAAAACGTTAAAACATTAAAAAGACACTGTTGAACTGCTACTAAGAGAATTCTATCTTGGGAATATACATCCACTTAGAATTCATTTTATGGTAACAGCTTCTGGCCGGGTGGAAATTCGAACTCCCACCTGTTCGTCTGGAAACCATGCCCGCAGTGACCATACCGACTGAGCTATCAAGAGAGATAGAAGTTTATGACAAGTCCTCGTACATATTCCTGTCGAATTCAGGAATCTTTTCATACACTTGAAATAAACCCATCTCCACCAGGATAGCTGAATCGTAAGTTTGCAACACGTGGTTATTATGAATGAATATATATCACAAGCACACGTGATTTCAATCAATGTAAATATCACCCACGAATGGCATTTAATACCGAATTCTATCTTGGGTGATATTTACATTGATTGAAATCACGTGTGCTTGTGATATATATTCATTTATAATAACCACGTGTTGCAAACTTACGATTCAGCTATCCTGGTGGAGATAGGTTTATTTCAAGTGTATGAAAAGATTCCTGAATTCGACAGGAATATGTACGAGGAC
>NC_090736.1:26181107-26196107 GCF_036898095.1 Palaemon carinicauda
AAACACCTGAAGTGGGAACCCCTTCAGGAGTCAGACTATTTCAACACAAAAAAAAAAAATCCCTATCAACTACCAATGCTCCCACCCTTCACCTGTCAACTGCACCCTCCTACTCTCCCATGATGCCAGTTATGTTGTTATAGAGTAGGTACTCAAACAATGATTGCCCCGATCATTTGCGTTTTTCAGTAGAAAAACTCTCCAAGGAGGAATCCACCTACTCCATCTTCGACCCCAAATTACTGGTGGTTCCTTAGGCTGCCTGTCAATTTCGCCACTTTTTGGAGAGCACGTTCCTTGTCATTTCCACGAACCACACGCCTCTTCTGTATGCCTTCATTATTATCATTATTACTAGCTAAATTAACAGCCTAGAAGGAAAAGCAAGATTCTATAAGCTCAAGGGTTCCAATAGTACGACCCTTCAACACCAACATCTATCTACCCTTTCTGAATACAACTGTACCATTCTATATATCCCTAGTAAACAGAATCTAATCACAGACACTCTATCCAGAAACACAATGGCCACAGTCCACTTGAGAATGGATTACAAGGCCTTGACAGATGCCTAAAGAAAGGACCCCAATTACCTAACGTGCACGACATCCTCCACATCTCTCCATTAGGATGACGTTGCCTTTGATGACTCCAACGTCGCCCTCATCTTTGATGTAAGTACTAGTAGAGCATACCAGTGGATCCCTGACTCCATGTTCCAACAAGGTGTTTCAACTGGTCCATGACCTCTCACACCCATCACGCTGATCTAATGCACAGCTATTGATGTCGAAACTTATTTCTAAAGTTATGGGCTATGGCACTTTTTATCAACCAAAGTGTCATTTTGCTCCCATTCATATTGACGTGGTTGGCCCTCTACCCATGTTACAAAGATACTTTTAATTTTCAGTCATTAATCACTCAACTCACTCGCCTCAAGCCCTCCACTTGCTGGATGCAGCATTTTCCTTATGTACTGTTGCCTTACTTTATAGATGTATAGCAATACTTGGCATCCTAGAGCACATACTTTCTACAGGGGAGCCACTTTCACTCCTCAAATGTGGACATCAATAGGGCATCTCGGCATCACACTACATCATACTGCTTACAACCCTGTAGCCAACAGAATGGTAGGAAGTTACTGTTGTATACTCAAAACAGCTTTGAAGTCTACCTACAGTGATTCCACGTGGTATCCACAATTTTCCAGAGTCTTCCTCGGACAGACACCATACAAATCTCAGTGGCTGAAATTGTATAAGACAACCTGCTGGTTACCCTTAAAAATTTTTATTCTGTTCGCCACCCCAGACAATCTCCAGTGCCTACATCAGGATGTGAGAAAATATACCCCCTGCCGTCAGACTCACAAGTCCCCAGCAAAACAGCACATTCAGAAAGACCTACACACTGTACCACACATCTTCATGCACAATGACGTTTGCAAGACACAGATTACGCCCCATATACAGGACCATTCCTTGTCGTCTGTCATACTCCAAAAGCTTTCCTACACAAAATTCCTGGTAAAGAAAACTGGATCACCATTGAACGCCTGAAACCTGTCTACCTTCTGCAAGATGACCCGCCAATAGTATGACTCTCTAGAGCAGCTCACCCTCTTTCACATGCATGTCTGCTTCAAGGGGCGAGCCATATAATGTACGTGCAGTAAAGATCGATTCCCTATCTACATTTTGCTCTACATTGTAACCAACATTGGATTCCATGTCAAAAAGATGTTGAAGTAACAAGCTAAATTCAACCTTATTTACTAGCCGTTGAATATACACATGCAACTGTCACCCTTATGTGATCCCTTGGGGGCCTATAAAAACCTGTGATGTCTCTAAATAAAGTTAGTTGTTCGCGAGCTGTCATCGTATTAATGTTGTTTAACTTATACCTGTCATTTCTAAAATGAACTTTTGTGTGCGGAATCCAGGTATCCATTTCTGAACCCGAACCAATTTAGTTCATTTAAAGAAGGTGAGAAAATTTAATATACAAACAGAAAATTAAGGATTATATTAATTGAATTAATAGCGTTAATAACTATAGCATAAACGGTAGCAGTAGTTACAGTAATAAAATGAGTAGCAATAGAGATCTATGTATCTGGTTTTTCCCGACTTTCTCCCAATAAAACACGATTTGTTCTCGAAAACCAGAAGCAGCATTTCAGCTTTAAAATAGGATAATAGATTTGGATTCGATAGGTGCCTCCAGGGAACATCTGATTCGTTTAAGAAAATTCTGCTATTTCAGCTATTAGGATAACAAAATCTTCTATATATATAAATGCATGCCCATGTTGTCTTGTGAAAAATTTTTCAAATTGTTTGATGAATTCATCTGAGTTTATTTCTCTGCATTTTCGCTATCAATATTATATTTTTGATAAAAGTTTGATGTATTGAAAACGAAATTTGTTTAAATATCTTGGACTACCTTACTAGTTCTGCAATAATTGCTTTTCAATATAGTTTATTGAGAAATGGATTTCGGACAAGAGAGCAAATTTCAAGATATACCTTATGCAGCATCTCTCTCTCTCTCTCTCTCTCTCTCTCTCTCTCTCTCTCTCTCTCTCGCACAGCTGTCATAAATAAAGTTTCGACTTTCTTGTCTCAAGGAATTCATCTGTAACTTTAATGATGTGTTTCTGTCTTTGCCAGTCTGTCCGTCTGTAACTCTGAGGTAACAAACAAATCACACTTTATTATTCCAAAGAGATTCCCTTCCTAAACATGACGAGGATATGTTCCAGATTTTGATGTAACATCCTAAGTTATATCTGAGCTGTCTCTTGGATACACGTAACAAATCTTCGAACTTATTATTCAAAATTCACCAGGAATTCTCTCTCTCTCTCTCTCTCTCTCTCTCTCTCTCTCTCTCTCTCTCTCTCTCTCAAGGCTTTCTTTGGAAACTTGAAAGATATTAAGAAATTAGATAAATACCTTTGCAGCAATTCCGCTTTACGAAAACATGATATAAATCAACATCATGTTATCTAACTCACTGCCGTTCATGTCAACGGACATATAATGCCAACGCCAACTCTCACTATAACACTATCTGGTGTGGGGAGTTCGGGTGGGGGGGGGGTTATTTTCCTTACTTCGTGGGGGAAACGTAAATCCAGACACAATACAGAAATCCACATCTGTATCCAGGGACAGTCCAAGTCTCACAACAAGTGGTGAGAGATGAGCTTCCAAGCTCTGTTTCCAATGGCGAAATAGTGGCAACGTATTGCCATGCAGTGGCTCAAGTGGCCTCCTTCTTTCCTGAGAAATATGGAGTCCTTTCCAGTCGAAAAGAAAATCCTTAGACATGTCGCTGTCAAGTTCAGGAATTCTAATTGAATGGAGTTGCGGGGAATGTCCTGAATAAAATGTATGTATGAAAAGGAATTATGTATTTTTCTTAGAAATAAAATACTTGATGTTTTTTTTTTCTTTTTTCTTTTTTTTTTTTTAAAGAAAAAGCTGTAAACTCCAATTTGTTTACATGAAGAAGGTAGAAATCGAACTGTAGTACGTGAGATTATAATAAATCCGTTGAGATTTAAAATGCCACAAAAAATGCAGAGCATAGAGAATTCCAATAGGTTTTTTATAATCTTAAATCTTTATGTATTTGCTCTACTTTCAATACGGATTAGACAGCCTATTCATGTAAACCCCTATTCGGATTTTAGTCTCCTATAACTGACATAGGCCTACGTATCCAAAATATGTAAGGAATTCGTTAGTTTAATTATCTATTTTTGAAAAATTATAATAGTTTAGGTGGGCTCATTACTCACCTCACCTGTCACAACTGAGTTGATCGCACTGTAGTGAATAACATTATACACAAACCTTCCAACAATAACGTAAGACACTTAGGTTAAGGTAACAACATGCCATCCTAGGAAGGGAGTGGGGCGATGATTGCATGACTGGCATAGTCCTCCAGTAGTTTAGGGCACATTATGCTTAGTTAATTTAGCTACAGAATTTATCCTGAGCGTGTTAGTTGATTCTTGTGATCTCGTTGAAAATATCATTGATATACTATCCTTATATTTTTAGATTCTTGTGTTTTCTGAAGGTCTTTTCTTTGATGCTAGCCATAGAGATATTTGCAAACATGGTGCAAGGAGGGGAACCCATGGTTATATCTATTTTTTTAGAATTCCTCCCCATGGTACTGGCCTTCAACATCTCTCTGAGAACATCTCTAGATATAGGTCGGGGTTCCATGTTTGGTCGGTATACTCGATCTGGTATTATGTTTAAGATTTCCTCAACGGGGATATTTGTGCATAGGCTCTCTTCATCAATGCCGGCAATGCCTTCTCAAACTCCTTTTACGTGTAATGAGTCAGTGAACTCTACTGCTGTTGTCAATGAGTGGCGGCTATATGTGTAGGATAACGTAAAGTCCCCCATTGTCTTGGTGGTAGGTGAATTGATCTGAGAGACAATATGCCTCAGGGGATTCCCTACTTCAAGAGTCTTCACAGTACCATACCAGTTATCCAACCCAAAGTATCTATAACTTTAGGAAATGGTATTGTGTCATGCTAATTGTTGGCTCTGGTTACCAGCTTGTCCATCCTCTTCTCAAGTTCTCCAGCTGTGTCCATTTATTATCCATTTACTCCTGATATTTTGTGTTTTTCATGATTAAGTAGAATGGTCACCTTTCCGTACACTGTTAAAAAAACCGTAATTTTAATCGGAAATTCTCCGTAAAAATAAACTATTCTCAGCCGTATTTCAGTAAAATCCCGGCGACCGTAATTTTGCCATACTTTGTTATTATCTTTTACCTGTTGGTGACGGTAATATCACGTCTTTGCGTTAATATCTTTGTTTTTTAAAACGGTAAATACCTGGCAACATTTTTGCCAAGATTTTTACAGTTTATATACGGCAAATTCATAAATGTGTAACAGGATGTATGGGTTGCTGTATAATTTTTTGGTGGTTTCCATCATATCATTGTTTTTTTTTTTTCTTCTTTTTTTTTTTTTTTTTTGAGTATGACTTCTTAAAGGAGAGAAATTTAAGACCGAAGGCCATGAGAGACCTCTGGTGGTTCATCGATTACATTCCCGCTAGACTGACGAATCCCTCTTGGCATTGCTCGCTTGTGATAGGTCCTTAAACTTACAATGATTAATAATTTCTTGCCATTTCTAGCTGTCACCACTTGCATGTACCACTTTTTTTCCAGCTCTTCTTAAAATTCAAATTTTTCCTTGTTTCCTTTCTGCACTGGGATATTTTCCCTGTTAGAGCCCTTGGGATTATAGCATCCTGTTTTTCCAACTAGAGTTGTAGCTTAGCAAGCGGTAATAATAATAATAATAATAATAATAATAATAATAATAATAATAATAATAATAATAATAATAATAATAATAATAATAATAATAATAAGTTCTGCAAAGTTACGGGCCATTTGTTGGATTTTCGATGTTATGGTTCTGCAGATGCCTTCTCTCGAACTATCAAGGATTAACAATTTCTTGTTATGCCTCGCTGTCACCACTTGCATCTACTTTCTCTTCTCTAACATAAATGACATCTTATGACGCTCAGAGAATTGGATAATTTTCACAATTTTAACCATTTTCATAATAATAATAATAATAATAATAATAATAATAATAATAATAATAATAATAAATTAGGTAATAATAATTTCAAATATAATTTTAATTTCAATAATAATTTCAAATATAATTTTAATTTCAATAATAATTTATATAATTTTTATCGTTTAAATAATTACCATAATTTCAATAATTTCAATAATGATAATTTGAATAATTCTTATACATATACACGCCAAATAGAATTCCCAGAGACCAAGCGCTGCGCAGATCAGGCTCTCAAGGTCGGTTTACTGTCAAGGTCCAGCAGTACCATTTGTTTGACTCTCTGGAAGGTGATGGCTTTGTGGAGGGGGGCATGATCTTGGATATCAATTCGTATAACCATATTTTCAGTCATTACCCTCCATATAATATACAATGGCTCTTTGAAATGTTGAAATATCTTCCTTATTTGTACGCTTTGAAATGTAATTGATAAATTAATTATGTGCCTATACTGTTAGAAAAAAAAAAAACCGTAATTTCTATCAGAAATTCTCCGTAAAAAATATACCCTTCTCAACCGTATTTCAGTAAAATACAGGCGACCGTAATTTAACCTTACGTTGTTATTATCTTTTATGGGTTGGTGACCGTAATATCCCTCTTTTACGTCAATATAACCGGTTTTAAAACGGTAAAAATCCTGGAATAAGTGTTGCCAGACTTTTACCTGTTTTAATACAAATTTTTAACAGTTTACATGTACAGGGACTTCAATCCATACCTCTTGGTGTGTTTCGATAATCACTATTTCATTTTATGAATCTTTTCTCTTCCGGACTAAATCACACCAGGGAAAATGTGTCTAATATCGATAGGAACAAAGAGAAGGAATAATATCGATATTCCCATGTTTCCATCGTTCATTTGGGAAGTGCCTGAAGAATTTTTACCGCAATCCTGTCTCCGATAACGATTGGGAAAAAGGCGGTAGGATTTTACTGGGGATCCCGTCTCTTTTATCCTTAGGATTACGCTGGAAGGATTCAATCAAAGATCTCGTGTCCCCAATGTCGATAAAGAAATGAAGGGGGGGGGGGGGGGCTGTTTAAGGGGGATATTTCTTCGACAATCCTGATTCCAGAGTCTTTCTAACCTGGAAGATTCACTTAGGATTCGTGAGGAGATTTCAATTCAATCATCTCAATACGATATAGTAATCGTTTACAGTCGTTTCTTTTTTGTTCTCTGTGATTTCCTTTTATAAATTGGTATTTCAGTATCAGGTTCTTCTCCTTTATATCGTAATATTTCTCATAATAAGGAGGTTACCAGAAGGTTTATAATTGTTCTGAGACAAAAACTTACTCTCAATTATGTGATTAGGAATTGTACTTTTAGTATTCATGTCATTAATAATCAAACTAAAAAAAAACTGAATTATTGGATAAATAAGATAAAAGCTAAAAATAGATTGAGCAAATGAGATGGAAAGTTAAACAGGATATGTATTCCATAGATATATATGAATGAAAAAGTATGAATATAAATAAATCAACAGAAGAATAGATAATGAAGATATCTCTCTTACATAATAAAGACCGAGTATTGGGTGTATATATATATATATATATATATATATATATATATATATATATATATATATATATATATATATATATATATATATATATATATACCGATATTATATATATATATATATATATATATATATATATATATATATATATATATACATATATATATTGTATATACATATACATATATGAATATATATATATATATATATATATATATATATATATATATATATATATATATATATATATATATATATGTATATTTATTTATATACATGTCCTAATTGTTGTATGTAGATATGTGTTGTACGTCAAGGAAAATTAACTCTATAATCATGAGAATTACACAAAAACCTATAACTCAGCAGGTTGTTGTAACAAGATTACATTTTGATAGCGAGGGGAGTTTAGTTGCCTTTTAGCGCTCGAGTAGACAAGGCTCTCACCTGAGAGGGTACCTGTGTACGGTGTACTTACGAACCTTTTGTAATAAAGAGAAGAAAACCCATATTCCGATGTCTCATTATCCATATACATGGTACATATTGGTGTCAGGTGTGAAAATACGTCTGTTTGTGTATGCTGTGAGCGAAGTTATTCTTTGAGCCGGTAAAATAAAAGTTCAAGATGTCTAGATACACGAGAACTAACGTAGCAGACACTGCTACTGCGGGAGATGAAAACGGAGGAGCAGTGTATAGCATTGCCAATCCGATGAAGAATATAGACAGGAAATTAGAATGACAGAATTTGAAAAATAAGTTAGAAAACTTAGAACAGTTAATGAACAGATTCTTGGTTGAGCGAGAAGAGGAGCGGCGCACAACCACAGCATTTCCAACGTACAAAAACAAAGTCCAAACGTGCAGATGTGAAAGTACATATGCACAGCCGAGTGAAGATACGCAAATCATAGTTCGAAAGTTGCCGGAACTCTACGCAAGTGTTAGGCCTTTTGATGATCAACGGCCTTACGATGGGTGATAGATCATGGTATTGATTTTCTTTATGCTAAGGAGTTCACACAATTAGGTAAGAAAGTGATTTTCAAATTCTCCACCCGAGTCTGAGATTATCATGTGTGGAATTCCATGTTTACAAATGTAACACTCGTAAAACTTCCTAGCGCATTCAATCGCAGTTTTAGTTTTAAGCGCTATTAGTTCTGTATATTGAGTCAAAGCATCTACAATTACTAAGAGGTACTTATTTCCTCTGTCTGACTCGTAAAATCCTGTTAATAAATCTAGGCTGACAGGTGTTTTCGTGTGCCCTTTGTTTTCTTGACAAGTGTGACAATTAGCTATGTGTTTTTTTATATCTGTAAGCATGGTATGCCAATAAAACAATGATTTGGCTTTCTGTGACATTATGGAGAACCCCGGGTGTCCATGCAATGGATTTGCATGCAACCAATTTAGGACAGTGGATATAAGTGAGATTGGTACCACTAATTGGTCGTTAGTCACATGTTGTGTATTGCGGGTTTTGCTTGTCACGGATCTACACAGAATATTGTCTTTGATTATATAATTCTGCTGCGTATACTTTATATATTCCCTTTCCTTACGATTTCCTTCCAAAGCATTTATAATTTTTTCTAATTTCTGGTCTTTTCTTTGCTCAGTCTGTAATAATTGAGCACTCCAGCCCAGATCTTCCTGTTGAGATATAGTTTTAACAATAGGCATGGATGTTGCTATACAGTATCTATTAATTCCGCTAATGGCTCCGTAAAAGATGACACGGGGTTGCGTGATAATACATCAGCAATGATATTTGCTTTCCCTGGTAAATACCCGATTCTCGCGCCAAAATATTGGATGATCAAATGCCACCGAGTTCGTTTGGGGCTGTGACTAAAGCCTTTAAAGAAGTCGGATAGGGGTTTATGATCAGTATGAACCTTGACGGGATAGCCGTATAATATGAACTTCAAATGCACTAGTGAATTAACAATAGCTAGTCCTTCCTTGTCTATTACTGCATACTTACTTTCAGAAGTTCTCAGTTTTCGAGAATAAAAAACTATCGGGAAAAATTGTGTTTCATATTGCTGAAGCAATACCCCTCCTACTCCTAAGTCTGAGGCATCTGTTGCAATGAAGAATTCCTTACCGAAGTCAGGAAATTTTAAGATAGAAAACTACAGAGTTCATCTTTTAAGGTATTAAATGCCTGTTGATGCTGCTCAGACCATATGAAATCTACGCCCTTCTTCGTAAGATCAGTTAGAGGAGCGGCTATTATTGAATAATTGCGTATAAAATGCCTGTAATATCCACTACACCCCAGAAATTGCTGTATTCCCTTGACATTAGTAGGTATCGGAAAGTTACGGATAGCTGACACCTTATCGTGGACTACTTTAACCCTGGATAGGTACGCTCCTCGGACACCCCTTTAAGGGTATACTCGGACGCGAACGACCCCGACGGCAAAAAAAATTCTTGAAAAATCAGTTTTTGCAGTAACCTCCTTTTTTCTTTTGCCAAAAAAAACTTCAATGAATGCTTAAAACAACTGTAAAGATAAATACTACTCATCTGCAGAAAAACTATTTATTATAAATATTTTAAAAAATTAAGTAGAAAAAAAAAGACCTGACATAAAAATTCATAAAAAAAAAGTTTATACATATATACACAAATCCTTTTAGGAATTGATTCTTGAATGTTTAGGACACATCTTGATGTATTTTGGATGAAGTCAGACCCATGGAGGTGAAGATCTGAAATGAGAAATAAAGGGTAACTTTTTTTGGCCAAAAAAATTTGTCCACATTTCATGAATTTTTTTGGGTACCCAAATGAAATAGGAAGTGGCTAATTTTTTTAGGGAATAAACATATGTTATCCTAAAATAAAAATATGTAAAAAAATCTTCATTATTTTGTAAATTACATTTATATCAGGGGCCATATCTAAAGGTAATTTTTTGAGTACTTAGAAATTTCGTAAAAAAATACATATATTTAATATATAATATGATATTTATGCAGGTAAAAATATACCAAAATATCACAAATTCTATAGGGAACAAGAATATATATAGATAGGGCAACTTACGCTTCGGATATGTCCACAAAATGGCCGCCAACCACACTGACTCAGACTCCCTAATCTGCCACTTGAAATGTAGAAAGGGTATGTCAATTTCAAGGTGTTATTTACTAATCTAATTATTATTGGATATGCATAAAAATTGTATGGTGGGTTGCTGGATAATTGTCGATTATTTTACGACTATAAAATTAAAATTCTGACCCAAAAAAATTTTTTTGAAGGGAAATAAAATAAAAAAAAAAATGTAAAATATAATATTTTAGCTAAATAATTTGATGATATTCAATCAAAAAAGAAGTAAACAAAATTTTCCGACAAATAAACATCTAGAGGAATCATTACTCTGTGATAGTTCCTTAGTACGTAGTAATTTTGAAAGAATTGGGAAAAAACGAAAAAATGGCAATCACCGGAAAATCGAACACATACCTATATATACGCCATATCTGGATAAAAAAAAGATAGGCATGGGTAGCCAGATCATCTAGAAACACATTCCAACACTATAAAAATATAAGTTTTGCGACACTACTTGCCAATTCCTTACGGTAACATGACTAAGCAAAAAAATGCAAAACAAATAAAAAGGGGCACTCGCGGAAAAATGGCTAACATTCTAATATACGGCATTTCAGAAAAAAAAAATTCAGCCACGTACTAGGCAAACCATCAAGGCACATTTTCCGACAAATAAACATCTAAATGAATCATTACTCTGTGATAGTTCCTTAGTACGTAGTAATTTTGAAAGAAATGGGAAAAAACGAAAAAATGGCAATCACAGGAAAATCGAACACATACCTATATATACGCCATATCTGGCTAAAAAAAAAAGATAGGCATGGGTAGCCAGATCATCTAGAAACACTTTCCAACACTATAAAATTATAAGTTTTGCGACATTACTTGCCAATTCCTTACGGTAACATGACTAAGCAAAAAAATGCAAAATAAATAAAAAGGGGCACTCGTGGAAAAATGGCCATTCTAATATACGACATTTCAGAAAAAAAAAATTTCAGCCACGTGCTAGGCAAACCATCAATGCACATTTTCCGACAAATAAACATATAAATGAATCATTACTCTGTGATAGTTCCTTAGTACGTAGTAATTTTGAAAGAATTGGGAAAAAACGAAAAAATGGCAATCACAGGAAAATCGAACACATACTTATATATACGCCATATCTGGCTAAAAAAAAAATAGGCATGGGTAGCCAGATCATCTAGAAACACTTTCCAACACTATAAATATATAAGTTTTGTGACACTACTTTCCAATTCCTTACGGTAACATGACTAAGCAAAAAAATGTAAAACAAATAAAAAGGGGCACTCGCGGAAAAATGCCCAACATTCTAATATACGGCATCTCAGATAAAAAAAAAGACATGCACGTGTTAGCCCAACCATCAAGGCACACTTTCTAACACATAAACATGAAAAAAAAAATCAATAATATACGGCAATTCCTTACTACGTAGTAAATTTTTACAAATATTGAAAAAAAAACAGAAATTGGCAACCGCAGTTAAATACCCAATATACCAATAACTACGTCGTATCTGACAAAAACAAAATCACGCATGGGTAGCCAGATCATCTAGACACACTTTCCAACACTAAAAAAGCAAAAGTTTTACGACACTATTTGGCAATATCTTACGGAAAAATGACTTGGCAAAAAAATGAAAAAAAATGAAAAAGGGGCACTCGCGGTAAAATGCCCGACATTCTAATATACGGCATCTCAGATAAAAAAAAAGACATGCACGTGTTAGCCCAACCATCAAGGCACACTTTCTAACACATAAACATGAAAAAAAAATGAATAATATACGGCAATTCCTTACTACGTAGTAATTTTTACAAATATTGAAAAAAAAACAAATTGGTAACCGCAGTTAAATACCCAATATACCAATAACTACGTCGTATCTGACAAAAACAAAGTCACGCATGGGTAGCCAGATCATCTAGACACACTTTCCAATACTAAACAAGCAAAAGTTTTACGACACTATTTGGCAATATCTTACGGAAAAATGACTTGGCAAAAAAATGAAAAAAAATGAAAAAGGGGCACTCGCGGTAAAATGGTCCTCGTGGTGATGAACGACATTTTAACTAAAAAAAAAATCATGCACATGGTAGCCAAACAATCCACCAAGACTTTCCACAACTGATAACCTATACAAGTTGAACCATTCTACGACAATTTCATAATACGTAATAACTTTGATAATTATGCAAATTACCTTAGAAGGGTAAACTCGGTCGCGCTCGACCCCGACGCGTCTCAGAAATCGGGGAAGGAGTACAGCTACAGCAATGCACATCTGGACACTACTAGAGCGTGTAGGGGAGACACCTCCTGCAGGTCGATCACCCACAAATTCAGTCACGGGGGTGAATCACGTGAGAAAAACCTGTTTTTTTTTTACGCTCGGGGTCGCGAACGACCCATTGTACCTATCCAGGGTTAAGACCTTGGCTAGACACGTAAAACCCAAATAGACCAAATCTGTTTTGAAAAATTCACACTTACTAATCTTTACCCTTAAGTTATGTTATCTTAGTCTCTGTAGTACTAGTCCTAGTTTACGTAGATGTTCTTCTAAGGTATTGGAAAAGATTACAAGGTCGTCCATATAGGCATGCAATATATCCCCTAGCAGGTTTCCAAACACTATGTTAATCATTCTTGTAAATGTTATGGGAGCACAACATAAACCAAAGGGCATACGTAAAAATTCATAATGTCCCCTGGCTGTGCTGAAGGCTGTGTATAGGATACTACTTTCTTCTAATGATATCTGGTGAAAGCCTTTAAGTATGTCCAAACTGGTAAAATATTTATTCTGACCTAACAAAGATAAAATATCGTCAGTATATGGCACTGGGAATCGATCAGGGATCGTTTCTTCATTCAAGCGACGGAAATCTATGCAGATAGGCCATGTTCGATCTTTTTTCGGTACAACTATTAATGGAAAATTATAAGGGCTGTTCGATTTCCCAATGACTCCTTCTTCTAGCATTTTACCTACTTCATCATTTATCTCATTCTGAAATTTCATAGGGAGTCTGTACGAGTGTACATAGATAATTTTCTGCCTTTCCTTTAACCTTATTTGATGTTCTTTGACATCTGTCTTTCCTAAGTATCCATCCATAGTGGAAAAAAACATCATGATATTTAGTTAAAAGTCCAAAATATTTCTGCTGAATTTCTTGTTCTTGAATGTCTTTACTGATTTTAATTTTAATAGATTGCAAAAGGGATTCATCCACAACTGATTGAGCGTGATTGATTTCAGTAACGGTAAGAATGCGATGTTTATAAACTTCTACATCCAAGATATGTTGATTTTTGTGATTTTCTATTGTTATTATTCTTGTTGTTGTAGTTATTGCTTTTGTTATTGTTGTTGTTATTATTTATCCCCGTATGATTATGCTGTTCTCCAAAAAACTTGATTTATAATCAAATATCTGCTCACAACATTTCCCTGTTAATTCTCTTTCATAAAGTAAAAAGAAAAAGATACAAATAAAAATAGAAAAAAGCATCAAAAACTTTTATACGAATATAATAAAATATGATTGAGTAAAAGAACCATTGCGGAGTTTTAAAAAGTGTTTCAAAAAACTTTATAAAACTCAGTCATTATAACGATATGCAAAATATTGAAAGTAATCCTTCCCAGAAAGTTTTGCCCATCTCTGTTCCTCAAGAAAGTGTTGAGGTTTCTGGTTGAAGAAATCCTGAAGAATTTTTAAGTTGTAAATTCACTAATAATGAAGGTGGACATGTCCTCGTAAGCTAAACTTGGAGAGACTGCGATACGTTTTCTACTTTATAGCGTAAATATTTCAGAAACACATCAAAGCCTAAACTTCCACCTTAGACAAATATGAGGACTCATTTGGAATATCGTGATTATAATTACTGCTTCATATATTAACGTAAAAATCATAGGGGAACGTTTTGCTCAAGTGCATGAGAACCACAGGGAAAATAAATATATAGGAGTGTATCCTAACTGGTTTCGTCTGACTTCTTCAAGAAATAAGATGAAACTAGTGAGGATTCCCTTTTATATTTTCATTTTCTCGGTGGTTCTTTTGGATATATATATATATATATATATATATATATATGTATATATATATATATACATTGTATGTATATAATTGTGCATATATGTATATAAATAAATATATACATATACATATATTCGTGTGAGTGATATTTACAAGTTCACATCAAAACCAAGCATGAAAAACGTAAATACAAAATAATTCATTTAAAATTAACGAAGGAACCAAACTACTACGAAAGAGAGCAAACATGAATTTGCCCGAATACTATTAATGTATCCTGCCATTTATTTCATACCTTTACTGAACAAGATCAAATTTGATGATATAATTAATACATAGAGACCAAAAGGAAGCCGCATCCTCCTTCAACTTGCATGACTCTCATGTAATCCTCAAAGCATGAAGAGGAAACAGACCGACTGGGACAGAAAAAAATTAAATTGTCAATGTATAAAGATAGATGAAATTAACTACGGAGTCGTGGCATAAAACTCGAGTTTTAATTTTCATATGCAAAATGAAAGAGGAAACTGACAATGAATTTGTTGTATACAACTAAAGTATCTATATTGGAGCCACAAAATGAGAGAGAGAGAGAGAGAGAGAGAGAGAGAGAGAGA
>NC_090736.1:26201107-26208607 GCF_036898095.1 Palaemon carinicauda
ACCCCCTTACTCTCGAGTACCACTGTCTCTCACCTCCTTGATCTTGTCTCTCTTCTCCAAATACTTCAATTCTAATTGCTACTAACCATCAGTAGCCCTTTTCCCCCGGAGTTTCCGTTGTGGTCTTAAAACTCTCTGGGGGCACTGGGTATTACTGCAACGTCTAGGCTCATACTTCTTCAGTAGTGCCTACATAGGATAGGGAAATAGGAATAAAGCACTGCCTCCCATAAAGTGTTCACTAATACCTTTATCTTTTAAAAAATCAGTTTTTTGGTTCTAGCGCCCTTAATACTTAAAATTCTTAACTTTTTTTGCATTTCCCTTAAGAAGTTGATATTGCTCCATCCTCTCCCAGTCTCAAAATCTCTGTCACGTCATTGCAACACCATTTTTTTAAAAAATAGTCAAAAATTTTATCCCCCAAAAAGTTACGAGGAAATCCCGTAGAGTTTATTTTCACTTATTTTTCCCCCTAAATTAAATTTCCCTTAAATGTAAATTTTTAAATGCATATTACTTTCTTTTCTTCACTACTATGGGGAAAGTGAAGATTAAAGATACTAGTCAGGGATCTGACAATGATGCCCGAAGGAAGGCAGTATGGAGTATCCTACAGGATAACTCCTGTTTCATTCACAAGTTGACTACAGTCAACAATACTTACTTGGCTATAGCTGATGAAGCTACCATTGAAAAGATCATTCTTCCTAAAACGAAGGATGCTTTCCTTAGCAGGAATTTTGAGGTCCTAGACCCTCCTCATCTCAATGCCCTTCGCACCCTGGTCATTACGCAGGCTGATGACATAGTATATGACCAATCTGAAGATGAACTCAAGGCTGAAATTGAAAGTAGGAATAGTGTTAAGGTAAATAAGGTCATCAAGTTACCTAACACCAAATCGACCTTTAAGGTACAACTTGAGACCATTCAAATGGTGAGGGACTGCCTTACTAAGGGGTTGCTCATTTCTAGCCAATCTTTTCCCCCCAAATACCTGGCCCAGGACGTATTTGTCTCCCTGTCTCAATGCATGAGATGCTACAAATACGATCACACGAAAAAGGACTGCCCTCAACCATCCACGTATACGATATGCTCGCTTTGTGCCTCAGTGGATCACTTTTGGACTAATTGCAACAATCTGCAAAGCCATAAGTGTATCACCTGCAATGGTGACCATCCTACCATGGCAGCAAGATGCCCCACCCGGAAATCCATGGTTAAGGACCAAGCAAAGGTTCTTAGAAGCCAACAATCAACTGTCACACCAAATAAGACCTTTGCTCAAGCCTCAGCCCCCTCCAATCTTAACTCCTCCTCTCAACCTTTATTCAGTAGTATTACCCTTCAACAACAGACGGTCATGAACACTGCACTTATCATGGCTAACCTCAGTGAAGCAGTGGAGCCAGGGACATTCCAGTCTATGGTTGATTCTTTCTATAAGGCCAATGGACTCCCATTGGCCAAAATTCCCATCGAGGCTATCAATTTAGCCAATAAGGTCTCAACTATGCTGAAGTCAGACAAAGTACATGCCAATACCCCTCAGCAATCTGTGGCAGTTAACGAGGAAATGGAAACTGATGAAGCCAATAGGAAAAGAGCACTGAGTGACGCAGATTCGGATATATCAGAGCCTGCTAATCCTGCAAAAAGACAGCCACAGCCCTCTACCTCAACTTCTGAACCTCTGGACACTGAATTGCTAGGAGCTACTGCTCTCCCCCCCCCCTTCATCCTATGAAACTAGCACCTCCTAAGGTTGGTCTAAAATTAAATACTTCCATCAATTTATCAAACCCCCTAAATCCGCATCACATGACCAAATTAAGAAAATGATTTTTGAGACCAACACTATGAAATATTTATACACAGAAAAGTTAGCAAACTCCACAGTGGTTCAATTCATTAACAGTGGCTCTATTGAACTGGACAAATACCTCTCCAAGATTGCCCGGGTCACTCCAGATAGGTTCAGTAGAATAAAATCAGGCTTCTTCGATCTAACCAAAGGACGATTACCATAATGGATTCCCTCACAGTGATTCAGCATAATGTATTAAAGTGGACGTTCCTCAGGTGTAAGGAAATTGCTAATATCTACTCCTCCCTCTCTCCTCACCTCATACTTCTTAACTCAACAGGAATTCCTGACTCTACCCGTATCAAGATCTGGAACTATAATGTGTTCCAGTGCAACACCTCTGGTGAACAGGGGGCTGGAACAGCAATAGCGGTTCGGCGGGATGTTGCTGTCAAGTTGATTGATGGTTTCAATCACGATCTTATCGCTGTCGAAATACAGACAGTTCGGGGACCAATTATAGTCGCCACGACCTATCTGCCCCCAAAAAACCCAATATTTCCACAGCAAGATATATTATCATTAATGAGACGTAACATCCCTGTCTATCTGCTGGCTGATCTTAATGCAGCTCATCCAGCCCTTGGATACAACAGAATCAACCCTATTGGCACATTAATTAATGGCCTGTTGAATAGAAACCTTATAAGGTTCTTAGGACCAGATTTTGATACGTATTTTACCAGAAGAACCTCTAGTAAGCCAGATATTCTGCTCTCAAATAGATTTCATATGTTTAATTACTCCCTTACTCAAGGCCCCTTAACCACTTCGGATCATCTTCCCATTATTTTTAAACTTACTGTGAGACCCATTATGGTGGTTGCTAATCCAACTATAGATTTGAACAACGCGAACTGGGAACGTTTTAAGGACACTCTTGATGACTCTCTCTCTACTTTTGACGAACCCGATAACATCTTAAAGGATAAATCGTACATAGATGATAAGATAGCTTTTTGGTATAGGATGATCAAGGAAGCCTCGGAGCTCCATATCCCATTTAAAATTTTCAGGATATTACCTTATACTAAAGAAACAGATTCCCTAAAGTTACTTCAGATCCGTTTTAAGCATGCCCTGGAATTAGTTAACAACCGAGGCCCCACTCATCAACTTTTAGAGTATATTCATAATATACAAGAACGTATTAAAATAGAATCAACTGACCTCATTAATTCTACTTGGGAGGCTCTGTTAGACAAATGTGAAGGCTTTTATAAAGATCCTGCAAAATTTTGGAAAATGATCAGGAAATTGTTGGGCTCAACTTCTCAACCAATAGCATACATCACCCATAATAACGAGAAGATCTATTCATCTCAAGATCAGGAGGTGGTCTTCAGAGGCTTCTGGTCCAATATCTTTAGAATAGACCCAGTAGAAAATCTAAGGTTTGACCAACGACATGAGCAGCATGTCACTGAGTCAATCCGTGAACATGCTGATCATATAATACCTTATGATTCAGTAGATCTTGAGAGACTTGACGAAGATGACCCTTTCCTCAAACCTATTCAACTTCAAGATATTATTAAAATAATCAAAAGTTTCAAAAACAAAGCTCCAGGACAGTCTAAAGTAAATAAACTTATCCTTAGTAATTTGCCAAATTCGATGCTCTCTTTTCTTTGCAACATCTTCAATAAAACTTTTAGTATGGGTTATTGGCCAGATTATTTAAAAAAAGCAATACTTCCCTTTGTGGGGAAAAAGGGCAGAGACCTCACCTCGGTCTCTAACTATAGACCTATTTCGTTATTAAAGACACCGGGTAAGATACTTGAGAAAATTATTAAAGAAAGATTGGAGGATTTCCTTGAGGAAAATTTACTTCACAATAACAATCAATACGGATTTACAAGGGGTAAAGGGACCCAACTTGCATTAGCTCGTCTTTACGAATACATTGCGGTCAAGTCAAATCTTGGGGGTCGTTGTAACCTAATATCTAGGGATGTCAGCCGAGCTTTTGATAAGGTATGGCACGGGGGCCTTAAATACAAGTTAATAGAAGCACAACTCCCAAATCTAGCTACTAGGCTATTGTGTAACTTTCTTGATAATCGAGTGGCCATGATCAAGATTAAAGAATTTATTGGACCAGAGTTTCCACTACTATCTGGTGTCCTTCAGGGCAGTGTTCTCTCTCCTTCACTTTACAATTTTTATATCAGAGACACCCCTCCTCCTGCTCCTGGTTGTCTGCAAATCATGTTTGCAGATGACCACACCCAGGTAATATCTATTCCTAATAAGAACAAACGCATGCTGCAAATTAAAACAGTCAGGGAAATTCAAAAAGTAAATAATTACGAAAAGAAATGGAAAATAACAACAAACTTGAACAAATTCAAGCTCCTCCCCATTTCAGCTCGCAGTCCTGCAGAAATCATTGTTGACAATGTTAGAATTCCATTCAAACGAAAGGTCACAATACTTGGGTGTAACTTTAAGAAATCAGGTATACTTTCACACGTCAAAGAGAGAATAGCTGTTTCTAGAAAAACTTTAGATAAATTGCTACGATTTAAATACTTATCAACTCCGTTTATATAAATCTTTAGTAAGGCCACAGTTAGAGTACCCCACCATAATATTTGGAGCAATCAGCAAAACTTCCCTTAATAAAATGCAGGCAATTCAAAATAGGGCTTTGAGGAGAGCCTACAAAGAGAGCCCTCCCTATTACAATACAATTAGGGATTTACATGCTCATTCCAAATTGGAGCCTCTTAATGTCCGGTTTCACAGGCTTGGCCAGAAAACCTGGGACAAACTTGCTTCAGACGATGACGACCTTTGCACCCAAACTAGAACTCTCACTACTGAACATGCTCGTGACCATTATTGGTGGAAGAGACTGGAGCCTGGGATCAATTGCGATCCTCCTAGGCCCAGATTCATTTCATCTGATTGATTTCATTATAGATTAATTTTGCAATTAAATTGTAATTTCTTTTAGACATTACTTCATCACCTTAAAAAAAAAAAAAAAAAAAAAAAAAAAAAACCTTCATTAACCATCATACCCTACTCAAACAACATAATGGTGACAGTCACTCAATCAACGTAATGGTGACAGTCGATTGGTGTCCTTTTGCTTGGCATGAACCAAAAAACCTTTCCTATTCCTTCCTGTCTCTTCCTGTCTTTAAATAACTACTACTATCTAATGTCGCATGAGGGTCTGACCCTCTCTTTTATTCTTTCCATGTACTTCATTTTCCCCCCCTTTTCCCTTCTCCTTTCCCATCCCAGGTACCTGCCCTCGGGCTATAAACTGGATTGTATCCAGGGGTACTTATCCTTTCCCCATATTCCCCACTTCCCTGTCCTCATCGTACTGGTACTGGTCAATCTTTCACTAAACTCTAATTCTAAAGACCCTGTAATGGAGATCATTGTTCCTAAATACTTAAATGATTCTACCTCATTAATCCTTTCTCCTTCCAATGATATTTCATCTTCCATTGCATTCTCCGTTCTCATCATCTCCGTCTTTTTTCTATTTATCTTCAGCCCAACCTCGTGTGATATTTCATGTATTCTGGTAAGCAAGAATTGCAAATCCTGTGGTGTTCTGCTAAGAAGGACAGCATAATCAGCATACTCTAGGTCTGCTAAATTCCTATCACCAATCCACTCCAATCCTTCTCCACCATCTCTGACTGTTCTACACATTACAAAGTCATGAGCAGGATAAACAACATAGGTGACAACACATTCCCTTGGAGTACTTCACTGTTCTCTGGAAACTCACTTGATAAGACTCCATTAACATTTACTTTGCACTTACTATGCTTATGAACAGACTTAATCAAATTTACATATTTAAGAGGAATTCCATAATAACGTAGGATTCTCCACAAAATTGCCTGGTGCACACTACTGAAGGATTTTTCAAAGTCCACTAACACCATCAAAAGGGGATTTCTATATTCTACACATTGCTCTACAACATCTCAATATGTAAATTTGGTCAGTGCAACTTCTACTTTTTCTAAATCCTGCTTGTTCATATCTCAGCTATATATATATATATATATATATATATATATATATATATATATATATATATATATATATATATATATATATATATATATATATATATATATATATGTATGTATATATATAAACAGTATATATATATATATATATATATATATATATATATATATATATATATATATATACAGAATATATATATTGTTTTTTTTTGGTGGAAGGAAAATTAGTTGTAGCAAAAGAGTGTGAGAATAGAGCAGGTGGATGTAAAAGGGAGCTAGTGAAGTATATATATATATATATATATATATATATATATATATATATATATATATATATATATATATATATATATATATATATATATATATATATATATATATATATATATATATATATTGGTGGAAGGAAAATTAGTTGTAGCAAAAGAGTGTGAGAATAGAGCAGGTGGATGTAAAAGAGAGCTAGTGAAGGTTGAAGAGCTAATAAAACTGGGGGTAAAAAGTAAATATCAAGAAAGGTTGAAAATGGCATATGATGAAGTGAAAGTAAGAGAAACTGGTAATTTAGAGGAGGAGTGAAAGTTAGTAAGAGAAAATGTTTTTGGGATTGCAAGTGATGTGTGTGGCAAGAAGTTTTTTGGAGGCAGTATGAGGAAGGGCAGTGAATGGTGGAATGACGGAGTGAAAGTAAAATTGGAAGAGACAAAAAGGGCTTTTGAAGAATGGCTGCTGAGTAATAGTGTAGAGAAGTATGAAAGATGTAGAGAGAAGAATGTGGAAGTAAAGGGCAAGGTAATTGAGGCAAAGAGGGCAGCTGACCTGAGGTGGGGTCAGGAATTGGGTCATTCATATGAAGAGAATAAGACAAAGTTTTGGAAAGAAGTGAAGAGAGTAAGGAAGGCTCAAGAATTGAAGAGACAGTGAAAGATGGAAATGGAAGGTTGTTAAAAGGAGAGGAGGCAAGGAAAAGGTGGGGGGAATATTTTCAAAGTTAACTGAATTTTGAGGATAATAGGGAGGCAGATATAATTGCTGTTGCAGGTGTTAAGGTGCCAGTGATGGGATATGAGAATGAGAGAGAGATTACAAGAGAGGAAGTGAGGAGAGCACTAGATGAAACGAGAGTAGGAAAAGCATCTGGTAAGGATGGTGTTAGAGCTGGGATGTTGAAGGAAGGGGGTATGACTGTACTTGAGTGGTTGGTGAGACTGTTTTATATTTTTTTTTTGTGTTTTCAATAATACCAGTAGAAAATACCAGTAAATTTGGTTTGTGCGTGTATTGTACCACTATATAAGGGTAAGGGAGATGTGCAAGAGTGTTTTAATTCAAGGGGTATTAGTTTGTTGAGTGTAGTTGGAAAAGTGTATGTTAGAGTACTGATTAATAGCATTAAGGATAAAACAGAGAATGCAATCTTAGAAGTACAGGGTGGTTTTTGAAGGGGTAGGGGTTGTATGAATCAGATTTTTACAGTTAGGCAGATATGCGAGAAATATTTAGCAAAAGTTAAGGAGGTGTATGTTGCGTTTATGGATCTGGAGAAAGCGTATGATAGAGTTGATAGGGAAGCAATGTGGAATGTGATGAGGTTAAATGGAATTGGTGGAAGGC
>NC_090736.1:26213607-26241107 GCF_036898095.1 Palaemon carinicauda
TTACTAAACTGATATATAGCCAGATTTTGTTGTAATTTTAGGCAATTTGATTTCCAAATTTTACTTAACCTATGCATTTTTTTTTTAGAAAAATATATATTTTTATGATGCACTGTAAATAATAATTTTTTATTAAAAATGTCATGGTGTGTAACTACGAACTTTAATTCTGTAAATAACAAATAATGAGTTTATTTTTTTATTTTCAAATTTTTAAGTGCAAAACTACGTGATTTATTTTCACGGTAAATACCAAATTGCTCCTTCCTGGATTTTGTTCTTTCCATAATCATTCCTTTTATTCTATGCCCCACGTTTCATCCCTAAGATATTAAGCTAATATAAAGAACGGGAACCCACATTGTGGCATTCTAGGATGTTCCTTTTAAGTTAGTCACAATAAGTTAACATGAAAGGTCTATTAAAAGTCAGAGAGAGAGAGAGAGAGAGAGAGAGAGAGAGAGAGAGAGAGAGAGAGAGAGAGAGACCGCAATATAATAAATTAACATGAAATGTCTTTTAAAAGTCAGAGAGAGAGAGAGAGAGAGAGAGAGAGAGAGAGAGAGAGAGAGAGAGAGAGAGAGAGAGAGAGTGAGAGAGACCATTGTAATAAGTTAACATGAATAGTCTATCAAAAGCCACAGAGAGTTAAACGAAAAAAGAATTTGTAGCCGTGAGTTAAAAAGTTTTGTATTTGAGGCGAAAGTAATTGACTTTGAAGTCTGGAAAAAAAAAAGTGCTAAAAGTGAAACTTTATCATCGCGTGTTCGTTTCCCCTTGGTTTTCCAGTTGCGAAACTTGTTCTTTGTTAGAGGGATATTTTGAGGCGAAATGGGATATTATGTATGAAACTTTTGAATTAAACTTTTAATTATTTCCTTTAATCAAGAGGTAACAGGTGTTTTTCGATAAGATTTGATGGTACCAAAAGCTATAATTAATTTTGGTTGTCAGCAGGTCATGAACGAAATTAGTAATTCAAACTTTGACAAGGATTTTTTTTTTCTACATTATGTTTTACTCTTACAACAATACTATTTCAAAGTACAAATATTCAAAGTATGATCAAATGTATTAATTTTGAATGTCTATTTCCTCGTTCCTATGTCTTTCTTAGTCGAGTAACCTTAACGTGGTGAAAGTGTTTGCGTATCGCCATGATCAGCAAATCTGTACTAGTCAGGGTCACCCGTACTATGTTGGGTTGCTGTGAGCACTGGCCAGCGTGTGGTTGAAAACTGGCCAAACTCCAGATATGAACTGACATGTCTGAGGCCTTTATTCTGCAGTTGACCACAAGCAGCCGCATTGGTTGTTGTTGTTGATGTAAGTCTTATTATAGAACCAATTGAAAGCATTAACATTTTTCTAATCTGAATATTTATATATCTAATTGTGTATATTCCATTCTTTAATATTGCATTGACCATTTCCAAACTTTGTGGATCTCGCTGTGTGATAGGCAGACGAATCAAAACATCACAAGTGATGCTTTGGTAAACGTTAATGGCACCATGAGAAAAACAGATTGAGATGGTATGGGTATGGGGGTAAGGATGAGTGAGATAAGGGAACGGAGTGAAGAGGGCTTGTGAAAAACCTATTAGTTTTAGAAGGTCAAGAGAAGACGCACCGTGGCAACCGGACCTGTATCTTATGGAGAGTAGTGGGGATGAAAAATAATATTTTATTATTTCCTCCATCATTTGGGAAATGGAAATTCTTCAACCTATTTCCTCCATCATTTGGGAAATGGAAATTCTTCAACCTATTTCCTCCATCATTTGGGAAATGGAAATTCTTCAACCTTATTTTAACGTTTTGCCTTCTCAAATAAATGTTAATGTTTTTACTCTCTCTACCGCTAGAGAGTTGTTGGATCTTTTGATTGGATAGAGAGTACTACATTGAATCCCTCTCACTAGTTGCGGCTCATTTTGTCCTTACTTACCAATACACCGAATAGTCTGGCCTATTCTTTCTACATTCTCTGCTGTCCTCATACACATGAGATTACCAAACATTTTTTCTTCGTTCAAGGGGTTAACTACTGAACTGTAATTGTTCAGTGGCTACTTTCCCCTTGGTGAGGGTAGAAGAGACTCTTTAGTTATGGTAAGCAGCTCTTCTAAGAGAAGGACACTCGAAAATCAAGCCATTGCTCTCTAGTCTTGGGTGTTGCCATAGCCTCTGTACCATGGTCTTCCACTGTCTTGGGTTAGTTCTCTTGCTTGTGGGTACACTCGGGCACACGCTTCTATCTTATTTTTCTTCCTCTGGTTTTTTAGAAGTTTTTATAGTTTATATATAAAAGATATAAATAAATGTTGTTGCTGTTCTTAAAATATTTTATTTCGACTGTTCATTACTTCTCATGTAGTTTATTTATTTCCTTGTTTCCTTTCCTCAATGGGCTATTTTTCCTTGTTGGAGCCCTTGGGCTTACAGCATCCTCCTTTTCCAACTAGGATTGTAGCCTAGCTTGTAATAGTAATAATGATAATAATAATAATAAGATAAGTGCATGTGTTTATCGAAGTGCAATTACAAAAACATATATTAATGCATTTCCTTGTACGTGAGGCACTGTGCTTCCTCGTAAGTTTTTTCTTCAAAGCGTTTTTTTTTTAATGATTTTCCCATTACAATCAAGTAAATGTAAAAAGAAAATTTAAGAAAAATAAATCATTCCAGTCTGAGAGAGACGAGAAATCCACCACAAAAGAACATGTAAAAAAAAAAACTTTTTTTTTTCTCTCTGAGATGCTGATTCATGAACTGCAACGTCTAATTAAAGGATTAGTTAATAATGAACTTGTGGCGGGGCAACACACGTTACCGGATGCGGGTTTACCTCATTATTCTTCCCAAGGCTAAAATGAGCTCGAATGAGCATTCTGGCCTTCCTCGTTTTAAAGCTGACGCTCAAAATTGAATTGTCCGTTCGTCTATAGGTATTATCTGCTTAGGCACTTCTCCTCCTCCTCCTACTCCTCCTCCTCCTTTTCCTCCTCTTCCACATACTCCTCCTCCTCCTCTTCCTCCTCCTCCTCCTCCTCCTCCTCCTCCTTAACGGTACCTGTTAAAAACGAGATCGTATCATGAATATCCAAAATGACGTTCGTTGCCATGGAGACTCTCACTTTGCCTTCCTCTCACCAGGGGGAAGGATGTGCGGCTTATGTTCATGGCTTTGATATCTTATGTGGGTTTTTTGTTTTTGGTCTTGAATATATAGCTGAGAATAATAATAATGCCTCCTGACAAGAGATGGCAGGGAGGAAGGAGAGGGAAAAGAGCCTTTTGAGGTTCTATTACGATGTTTCAGGATTTTTTTCGTGAAACGATTGTCCAGTTGGGGGGGGGGGGGGGGGGTAATTATACCATGTCTTTTCATAGCCTCAGTTGATATCTCTTTATTATTATTATTATTATTAGTAGTAGTAGTAGTAGTAGTAGTAGTAGTAGTAGTAGTAGTAGTTAAGCTACAGCCCAATTATGCAGTTGTGGGAGGAATTATACTATGTCTTTTCGAAGGTCCAGTTGACATATTATTATTATTATTATTATTATTATTATTATTATTATTATTATTATTATTATTATTTATTATTAGCCAACCCCCAACCATTGTTGGAAAAGCAAGATCCTACAAACCTCATGGCTCCAACAGGAAAAAAATAGCCCAGTGAGGAAAGGAAATAAGGAAATAAATAAACTATAAGAAATTAAATGAATAAGGAAAATAGATATCTTAAAATGTTATATTCTTTATTGTGCTTTTTTCAAAGATATCTTATACTAAGTCAAAATTATGAAATGATTGAGAAATATGAATAACATTGCCTGACTAGAAAGTACCTCCGTGATTTCGGAAATTATAAAATATTATAAGATTATATTACAATATTATGAAATTATAAAATATGCTTTTATCTGTTTATTATTTTAAATTCTTATTCTTCATGCCATCTAAATTTTGATCAGCGTTTACGAGAAATAAAAAATCCATTACAATACACACTTAAATTTTATTTTTTTTAAAAACAGTAAAAGTCTGGCAACATTTATTCCAGGATATTTACATTTAAAAAAAAAAAACCGTTATATTGACGTAAAAGAGTGACATTACGGTCAGCAACCCGTACACCCGTAAAAGATAATAACAAGTAAGGTAAAAATACGGTTGAGAACTATATGTTTTTACGGATAACAACTTCCGATAAAAATTACGGTTTTTCTAACAGTGTAGTTATTTATGTAAACTAGATTTTGCCCTCCAAACACTACTTGTGGCCCCTATTGATTCCAAGTATGGACGTGGGCAGGACATATGAGAACAACACATAATAGATTGACCTTAAGAATGGATTGCCGAATGGATTGACGAAATAAGAAAGTTTGCGGGTGTGACCTGGCAAAGAAAGACAATAAACATAGGCAAGTCAAAGGACATGTCCTAGACTTTTATTATGCGTTGGACTAGTAAAGGCTGATGATGATGATGATGCTGATGATGGACCCAGAAAGATATTGTCGAGCATTCTATCATATTATAAAGTATTCCGTAATAAACACTGAAATATTAGGCTTCCTTTCATGATTCATAACTCATACCTCACCTTATATCTCCGAATTTATTTGAATATTTTATTAAGATTCAAATCAGAAAAAGAAATAACCCTTGATTTCTATTTTCTATTTCATTTTATTTTATTATATTTATTCCACTTGAAATATTAGCTTGACAATCAGTTGTTCGTAATGAAACTATTATTCATAAAACATTTCTCGAAAACATAATGCATTGACAAATGCATTTCGGTCTTAGAATTGTTTATATTTTAGAACGAGAAATAATATTGAAAAATCTATTGTTAAATAAATTCAATATTAGATATTAGGTATTTGAAATAGATATGAAGTAAGGAAAAATATATCACATTTGAGGTGTTTTATTTAACTATAACCTCTCTTAGAATATATATATATATATATATATATATATATATATATATATATATATATATATATATATATATATATATACATATACACATATACACACATACACGCATACACACATACACACATACACACAAATATATATATATATATATATATATATATATATATATATATATATATATATACATACATATATATATATATATATATATATATATATATATACATATATATATATATATATATATATATATATATATATATATATATATATATATATAAGCTGCGGCAGCAACTAGTCCACTGCAAGACAAAGGCCTCAGACGTATACTTCCACGGGTGTTTATGGTCTTTCTATGCCAGTCTATACTTGCAATCTTTTTTAGGTCGCCAATCCATTGGCTTCTATTCCTTCTCCTGGTTCCTTTATAATCTCTAGGGATACATTCTGTTATTCTTTGTGTCCATCAATTTATTTGTCATTTTCATTATGCATCCTGCTCATGATAATTTCTTTTTATACATGTAGTTAGAATATTCTCAACTTTAGCTTGCTCTTTTTTCCATGTTGCTCTTTTCCTGTCTACCTTAGTGTTATTTCCATCATCATTCTTTCCATAAATATATATACATATATATATATATATATATATATATATATATATATATATATATATATATATATATATATATATACATATGTATATATATATATATATATATATATATATATATATATACATATATATATGTGTATATATATATGCACATGTATATATATATATATATATATATATATATATATATATATATATATATATATATATATATATATATATATATATATATGTTATGCATTTCTGTGTTGTTGCATAGGTCGTAGTAAAACGTAAGCATTGTACGAGATTGCTTTATTATAAGTCTGGGCCATACATACATAAAAACTCACCAACGATAAGGGCACCGCTTTACCTTAAGACAAACAGCTAACTGTCTGTATCCCGGACAGGCAGCGGATTTAGCCTAGCGCGCATTTCTCACGGAAATATCTAATAGTGAACGATTCCTTCTGAATTTTCCAACAATACCGTGAACAATCATATAATATAGAATGCAATATGAGAGGTTACATAAACCAGAATAAACTCTGCCGGGGCACTGACATATCAATCTTTAGATCCATTATAGCAAAGTCTATAGACCTTGAGTTATGGCACCAAGTGTCATTTGTCACTGAGAGGTACAAACTATTAGAGTTGTGTTGTATAATGATGATAGCTGGCTTATATGTCTGTGGTATTCTATCTCTTATGATGTAGTCTTAATAACCTCATACTAATCTCTCTCTCTCTCTCTCTCTCTCTCTCTCTCTCTCAACGAAGGGGGAAAAAGTGAACCATTGATGAGACTGATAAGAGGAAAGTCATTCTTTATAAGCTCTAAAAGTATCCTCTCTCTCTCTCTCTCTCTCTCTCCTCTCTCTCTCTCTCTCTCTCTCTCTCTCTCTCTCTCTCTCTCTCTCTCTCAACAAAGAGAGAAATTAGATCCAGTGATCAGACTGTCTAAGAAGAAAACCATTAGCTACTAGTTTTAAAAGTTCTCTCTCTCTCTCTCTCTCTCTCTCTCTCTCTCTCTCTCTCTCTCTCTCTCTCTCTCTCTCTCTCAAATAGTAATTGTTTTACCAAATTTTTTTTCTTATCGTCTTTTGCTCTTTCCTTTTCACCTAGAATCAATTCGTTATTATTATTATTATTATTATTATTATTATTATTATTATTATTATTATTATTATTATCATTATTGTTGTTGTTGTTGTTGTTGTTGTTTTTGTTATTATAATTACTAGCCCTGCTGCTACAACCTTAGTTGGAAAAGCAGAATGATATAAGCCTAGTGGCTCTTACTAAACATGGAAAGGAGGCCAGTGGAGAAAGGAAATATAAAATGAACTATACATAAACAACGAATGGAAAAAAGATATAAAGAAAAGTAATATTACTAACAACATCAAAATACATCAATCATATACAAACTAGAAAACAAGAATTATGGCAACCTTTTCAACAAAAACAAAAAATAATAAAAAATGTTTGAACAGGTTCCACCTATTCAACCACCTACTTAGAAAGAGCATTTCAAAATCTGGCCATAGCTGGAATAAAACTTCTAAGAGTACTGTGTAGTATTGAGTCTTATAATGATGAAGGCACGACTGTTCGAATTATCAATTAACAATATGGATGACCTGAATTAGGAAAATCTTATGCAAACTGCAAAAAGATCTAACCAACTACATTCCAAAAGAGTTAAACATTGCCACTGAAATATGAAAATCCTTGAAAAGAAAGGCATTTTAATATGCCAAGATATTCATTAGATTAAACGAATTTCCTTAATATATAATATATATATTTTCTAGATTGTATCTTCTTCTTTCACATCATTATCCCTACATTAAGGGGTCGGTTTCCTGATGCGGCCTCTCCAATGCCTTCTACCAATGGCATCCTCTTCCACCAAAACTCTTCTTTCCCTATTATCCTTCAACTTATCTTGCCATCTAATTTCCTGCCTCCCTCTCGATCTTCTCCCCATAACAGGTTCCTCCCAAGTCCTTCTCACTCCCTCTCCACCATCCATCCTCAACACGTGCCCACACCATCTCAGTCGTGACACTTATTTCATCATTGTAATCTTTACTACGCCTGCCTTTCTTCTTATTTCATCATTGTATGGCATTTCATAAAACAAGGATGTTCCGATGATTGGATGACATTTCCCACTGACAATAGACATCACAATTAGATGAATTTTCATTATTCCAGGATTGACTAAAGATGAAATTATGCTCTGAAGAAGATTTGAAAAGATGTTGCTGAGTAGCGAGACCTCTTAGCTCGAGGGCTATTTATAGCCCCTCGCTAAGTAAAGTCGCGCTAATAGCGCTAACAACGTGCCTTAGAAACATATCCCTCTCTAAAATACCTGTTACAAAGTGACTCTATTCGAGCCTCGCCTTTATTCAAACACACTCTTAATGGAGAGAATTATGTATGAGGTTTGCTTTAAGTAGGGTTACTTGTGCGAGCGTGAAACTTTTTGTGAACTTTTAAAAATACGTTTTATGGATTTCTTTTGTCTGCTTCTCTCCCCTCGCCGAGATAACGCACACCCAGCAGCTAGTTTATTTTTACGTGTCAGATGCAAATGTAGGGGGCGTGCAACTCTATTCTATTTTGCTAATAGATTAGGGTGAATTATGACTTCTTTCAATCAGAAAAAATACTTTTATGGGATTTGTTTGATTACGCTGCCTTTCTAATAGAGTATCATAATCTTCACTGAAGCTTTTGAAGTATTCTAAATTTCCCTTTTTTCACATTGTATGTTTATTGTGTACCGTCTGGTGTCTTAAAGTGTGGATTTTGTTTAAATTTGGCGATGATTAACAATATTATCAATATTAAGATTAGTATTATTTTAACTGCTGTAGTACTAGAAGTGGTAGGGCTTAAAATATTATCGCACGAATACTAACAGCAGTTTTAATTGTTTCAATAACTTTTGCATTACTGTTATATATTGAAGTAATCATTTCAATCAATTAAAAACTTCTTACCGATATTCATATACATTGATTATAGGAATATGTCATATCAGCAGATGTTAGGATATCGGTATCTAATCATAAACTTGTGAAATAATTCAAGCAAGAGAAAATAATGTATGCAATGATAGAATCCAGAGAAGGATATACGCAGTTTGATATTCTTGAGTGTCCATTGGTATTAGAACTAGATTCAACACTACTTTGTTCAAGAAACTATCTTAGAATGTGCATTATGCAAAAATTTGATTACAACTATAGAATTTTAACAAAATTTTTACTTGCGTTGTTCTATAATGTCCTGCCGATGATCTGTTTACCTTCCATATGTTAAATCTCTCTCTCTCTCTCTCTCTCTCTCTCTCTCTCTCTCTCTCTCTCTCTCTCTCTCTCTCTCTACGCAGGATGTAGTAATCAAATAAAGGGTTGAGCCAGATAAGGGCGTTGTGAACAATATATGGAAAATTCTCTCTCTCTCTCTCTCTCTCTCTCTCTCTCTCTCTCTCTCTCTCTCTCTCTCTCTCTCTCTCTTCTAGTTATAAATTATTGAGCGTGCTCTCTCTCATGGTTAATTTGGCATGCTTATTAAGCATGCACTTTCTTTCATGGTTAATTTGGTATGCTCTCTCTCTCTCTCTCTCTCTCTCTCTCCTCTCTCTCTCTCTCTCTCTCTCTCTCCTCTCTCTCTCTCTCTCTCTCTCTCTCTCAAGGTTATTACCAGTGGTGGTGTCTTTTTTTTTAGATCATTAACTTTCATTGTGAAGAATTTTTTTTTTTTTCAGCCATTTCTTTAGTCTTTGGTTGAGCTCCTTAGTACAATACACTTCGTTACGTCTTAGACGCCACCTTTTTCTCTTTTCAAAAACAGTTGCTAGCTAAAGGAGATGCTCTCTCTCTCTCTCTCCTCTCTCTCTCTCTCTCTCTCTCTCTCTCTCTCTCTCTCTCTCTCTCTCTCTCTCCTAGGTGAGCCTATGCCATGAAAAGTTTTCCTTTTGTCTTTTTACCAGGTTCATATTTTTTTTTACCTGCATTATCTTTTGAATTCACCTTAAAGGCCGCTCAATAAACGGCAGAGGCAAGGGACAGTGACATTGCCCTAGCAAGCTGGACATTGCCCTAGACACTGACCACATATGCATGATCAGCGCCCAAGCCCACTCTCCACCTGAATTAAGACCAAGGAGGGCCAGGCAATTGCTCCTGATGATCAGCAGATAGACCTATAGGCTTCCCCAAACCTCCCATCCTTAGCTCACAATAATGGTGAGATTCCAGCGACCAAAGAAACAAACGAGTTTGAGCGGGACTCGAACTCCAGGCTGGCGTTCGCCAGTCAGGGACGTTACCACATCGGCCACCACAACCCCTTTTCCCCTTTTAGTATTCATTTTATAATCATAAAATGCTGTGAAGAATTATCTTCACTCTTCTTTCAATCGTATTTTTAGCTCTCTTCTACTAATACTATAGCTACCCCTTAAATGTTCTCTTCTACATTCAATTTTCTTTAACGAGATATAGGGAGGACTAATCTAAACTCAAACTTGTTGACAGTGGAGCACGCCATCCTCGTGACGTCACAGCGTAGATACTCACAACTGAGGGCCTTAGTGGTAACCCCGGCGTATGTTGGTTCTTTCCTTAAACTACGTCGGTTGAGATTAAATTCCTAAACTGAATTTTGATATGAATTTCAATACTGCTGAAGGTTTGTTAATTTTAAGATGTATGCCCATCGCACCAGTCCATTGCTGATTAATCATTTAAATTATTAATTTTTAGCAAGCCAGAATAGGTAGGATTATTGTATATATAAACTCCCTTAGAGCAGCAAGATTTTTCTAAAGTATTTAGTACAAAATCCTGCCTCCTCTGCACTCCTTGCAACAATATATTGCCCTGTCCTGAAGTCCCGATATTGCATCCCCAATGAATTACCGCGTGCATCATGACCGTCACTTGTTTGGCAAGGTGAAGCCAGGTGATCTCCTCGACCTTAGTGTCGGGCCCATTCAACGAGAAGCCGCCCTGGCCTACTGACCTGCCTGGTCAGTGAACCTGTGCACCTCTGGCTCACCCCCTCTCCCAAAACGTGACTCACCAAGGAGTCCTGTGGCTGCCGACTGGAGACAGTGAAGGAGTGGAACCTGGGAACCATATTACAACAAAAAAAGGATTCTTGGGGTGGGCCAGAAAAGAGTGCAAAGTGTATCCAGGTCAACAGCCATCACGGGCATAGGAGTAATCTTCTAAGGAGTGCAGATACTACATCAATGGCGATTTAGTTATCCCCCATTTTTTAGCTTAGACTAATTTTAACTTGATAGGGAACCTGGCTTTTACACTATTCGGACTGTGTGCGGTGGGATTGTGTGTAAATATTTTTCCATTATTATTTCTTGCTTGGAGACTAGCACAGTCTCTGGGTCACATGGGCCACGTGTCCGACCCCATTTGATTTTTGATTATTGTAGACCACGTGTCTAACCAATCATTTTTACTCCTTTGAATTGCTTTCAATTGGCATTTCTTTTGATATTTTGTCTTTATTAAGATGTCCGTTTCTTTTGATGTAAATTTGTGTAATAAATCAATATTAGGTTAATTAAACCTCTTTCGTATTTTTGCTCCTTCATTTATTTTAATGTGTGAATTGAATAGTTTATCACGGGACAAAATACCCAACATTTAAAGAGTAAACCTAAGTAAGTCTATAGGTGGTAACAGCGAGAAACTTTGCATTAATATATTTGCTTCGAAGGTAAAGATCCTTATCTTTAAACTTTTAAACTACTTTACATCACTGCCCCCATTTTGGATTTTGTCTAACTAGATTAATGTAAAATACCTGTCCAGCATCTCATTGGGGTAGCTGGGACGGAGTCGGAACAGAGCCTGAGAATGAGATGACTATAGACCTGACAAAGCTAGAGTAGGCCATAAATTACTTATATATTCTACGTGTGGAGTTCTCCAGCCTCTGGACAGTAAAATTTCCCCCTTTTGTATTTAAGAGTGATGGTTAGTGAATTGTGACAGTGAAGTATTAGCAGGGCGTTTGTGCCCCGAGAGTAAGTGCTCATTATCCTCCCCTGTTGAACTTTATGTAACTATCATAAGGAGACTTTCCCGGACTAAGTTCCCACTCAGAACATAAAAAATTCTCCACACGAGTGGTCCTTCGAACCGGATCTTTTACCTTTGACTTGTGAAGCATTAACGTAATTAATTAGCTTGATTAAGCATATGGTAACTCGCTATATCACTTACCCACACGCACAGAGCCAGTTTGTCGAGTGTTTAATGCCCAGACTTTAATTGGGAAGAGAAATTTGTAACCATCATGAAATTTTTGTATCGACCACGTATTTAAGGAAAGAGCTACGTAGCCAGGTTAATTTGTTGCTTGAATGTTCTCTACAGAATGACTAGAATTTGTCGTAGGAACTTCACTTTGTCTCGGATCCGTTCACCCATGTGTTGTGGCGGAATCCACTTACACCGGAAAGTTCTAAGCTACTTGAACTAAGGTTTTGTTGTTCAGACGCCCGTGTTTACTGCTCAGCTAGAGCGCCGGTGTACTCGTTCTGTCAACTAATTTTGCTAAATAAGCATCTAATTTGTAACATTTTGTACCTTGGTCTACCTTCCTTTGTGTCGTTTACCTTCCCTAACCAACCTTAACTTTTCTAACTAACATCCCCGTATACCTAGCACGTGTCCTTGTCCTAAAGAGCGAATTGGCGCAACATAATTTTAAGTCTTCTTACGAGTAACGTAGAAACTTAACACCTAGTCCGTTTAATTCCACGTGTTTGTTCCGAGATGGCGAATCTTGTTTACAACCCAAACTAAAGGGTACGTAATTGTTTGCTACCGTAAGTAAATTACTTCGTGTAGTTCATTTAATTTCCTTTAGCAAGGAGATATTGTTTTCGTCCTTTAGCGAGGATATTTTTGTTTTACCTCCGCCTGAGGGAAATTTTATATTTGTTTAGCCTCCACGAGAGTGCAGTTTAAAGTCGTTGCCTTGTGCGCCTATCTACATTTTGAATAGTTCAGTGGTCGCCTTAGTGCGCCCACAATTGTGAAATCGTCACAACAGTGTCAGCCTCGACCTGTTATTTTAACTTTCAACTTGAATCTTTGCATTCATAAGCCCATGTGCTTTCTAATATGTTTACTTTCAAGTAACTTAATTCAATCATTTGTCGCCAGGCGCGTATATAATTCATTTTAGCAAAGTCTTTAACGTCACGTGGCCTGGGCATCGTCTGCTTTATTGGACCCAGTTACTTTGCATTTTAAAGTAATTTCGTGATTTACCTTTGTTTGTCAATTAACCATTTTCCTCTCACTATGAGTAATTTTCAATATTCATTTATCACACTTGCAAATTTGTAAAGTTTCATTTTCCCATTCATTTGAAAATTCAGATTTGTTCTTTGTTTGCTTTAACGAATCCGTTCATCAAAACGTGGTCATTCCAAGATGACAGACTTCACTTTTAACGTAAACATCCCTCCACCGCCTAAGGCGGAAACGCTTAGCCCCGAGGAGATTAACGATAGGCTTAAGGAACAGGAGATGACATTCACCTTTGTTTGTGAGGACGGAGACCTAGCACTTCATGCTCTGGCTTCTGTAGATTTCCCCAGCATGGGTCCAGAAGCCGTAATTCATTTTAAAACCCTTATTGAGAACGTAAGAGATAAACTTTGCGATTACAAGAGTTTTTGGAGATGTCATTACGACCATCCCATCGTTAAATATTCTACCTTCGATCGCGAATTACTGGCAGTGCACTTGACTGTCCGTCACTTTCGCCATTTATTAGAAGGTACGCTCTTCGTCATTCGCACAGACCAGACGCCTTTGGTGCATGCCTTCACTTGACAATCTGACGCCTGGTCCGCCCATCAATGCCGACATCTCTCCGCTGTGGCTAAATAAAATTGCAATCTTCAACACGTCCCTGGGAAAAGGAATCCCGTTGCCGATGCCCTGGCAAGAAACACGTTGGCCGCCGTTCAACTGGGAGTGGATTACAATGCCTTGGCTGAAGCCCAACGACAGGATCCAGAGTATCAAGCACGTACGTTATCCTGCACATCCCTCCGCTGGGAAGACGTCCCCCTCGATGATTCCAACACCACCCTCCTCTGGGACATGAATACTGGTAGACCGCGACCGTGAATTCCTGCTCCCATGCACTGACAAGTGTTTGATTTCTTTCACAGCCTTTCACATCCCTTGCGCCATTCTACTGCACAGCTGCTGAAGTTCATTTGGCAAGGCATTACTAAGGATGCTAAGGATTGGGTCCGTGCCTGTACTTCTTGTCAACCTTCCAAAGTACATCAACACACAGATTCAGGAGTGGGCACCTTTCCTCAACCTCAGCGTGGTTTCGCCCACATTCACGTCGACATTGTAGGCCCCCTACCCACATCACAAGGACATCGTTACCTGGTTACCGTCATCAACCGCTCCACTCGTTGGCCTGAAGCCATTCCCAAGAAAAATGCAACTCCGCTTCATGTACATCTGCCTTACTCTCAGGATGGGTAGCAAGATTTGGTATCCCTGAGCGTATTACTTCTGACAGGGGTACCATTTTCACCTCTCAATTGTGAACATCATTAGCGAATCTCCTGGGCATCAGTCTACATCGGACAGCTGCAAACAACCCCGCTTCCAATGGAATGGTTGAATGTTTTCATCGCTTTGATTTCCCGCTGCAAGGACTCCAACTGGTTTACTCAGCTTCCCTGGGACTTCCTTGGACTAAGGACCACTCCTAAAGACGCCCTGGACATCTCGGCAGCTGAAGTGGTGGATGGTGACCTGTTGGTCGTCCCTGCCGAATTTTTTTCCTTCTGCAACCTCTTCCAACGATCTCCAGCGCATACGTCACGTCGTGGGAAAATTTACTCCATTCCGCCAGACTTAAAAGCCCCCACCGAAGCATCACATACCGACAGACTTGCACTCTGCAAGCCATGTCCTCCTACGCAACGACACTAGCAAACCACCGCTAACGCCCCCTTACACGGTCCCTTTCCTTGTGATCCGACCCAATCCGAAAGCATTCCGGCAAAACATTCGTGGCAAAGTAGACTGGGTCTCCATTGATCGTCTAAAACCTGCTTATCTTCTGCCAGAGGACCCAACTACAGTTCGCCTCTCTAGATACGGGCACCCTATTTAACATGTAGAGTATGTCATTTTTACAGGAGAGCAATGTACCACCCGTGTGTTACACGAACATACATAGTAACGACATTTTCCTTTTTTGTATATATCCTTTGTATCTTTGCTCTCTCCCTCGCACTGACAGCAACTTGTAATAACCTGTCTGACTACTTCATTATTAGCTGTTAACAGAACCGGTTGCCCGTTTATCAAGAAATAGCATGTTTGTATTTTGTGATCTTCTTACCGGGACCTAGTGTGTATATATACTCGATGTGTTGTAATAAAGTTACTCAGTTTCATTCATCTTGCCTTTGACACACAACCTACTCTTTGCCCGTTACACATCAAAATTCTTGCAGTACCAGTACATGCTATTCATCGAAAATAGTTATTGTGTACCCGAGACATCAAAAATGACGTTTAGATATTTAGATAGATGTACTGTATACACATGCACACATATAGAACGTTAATATATATACATATATATATATATATATATATATATATATATATATATATATATATATATATATACATATATATATATATATATATATATATATATATATATATATATATATATATATATATATATATATATATATATATATATATGTATATATATATATATATATATATATATATATATATATATATATATATATATATATATATATATGTATATATATATATATATATATATATATATATATATATATATATATATATATATATATATATATATATGTGTGTGTATAAATATATCTATGTATATATATGAATATATATATTAATATATATATATATATATATATATATATATATATATATATATATATATATATATATATACATATATATATATATATATATATATATATATATATATATATATATATATATATATACATATATATATGTATATATATATATATATATATATATATATATATATATATATATATATATATATATATATATATATATATATATATGTGTTTCTTGAACAATGTAAACAGTTATGAATATTCACTTGCATGAATATACTTAAACCCTTGCAGTTATGAACGAACATAAAATTTGTTTTTCCGGAACGTAAAGCCTAAAGGAACAAAAGCAACAGCTGTATGATGTATTTACCGAGTAATTGGATTTTCATGCCTTTTCTGGGTATTACGAGTCCACGGCTTCATTAACTTCAGACCTAATGGGCCGTTGTAGAACGAGGTTATGCCTCGCTAAAGATAATTGTTTTAGGAATAATAACAAATGCATCATATATATATATATATATATATATATATATATATATATATATATATATATATATATATATATATATATTTGTATATATATATATATATATATATATATATATATATATATATATATATATATATATAGAATATTTATATATATATATATATATATATATATATATATATATATATATATATATATATATATATATATATATATATATATATATATATATATATATTTGTGTATATCATATGTGTGTATGTGTGTTTGTGCGTGTGTATTTATGCGTGTATACTTTTCTCTTAAAACTGCTATAATCAGATGTTGACATTTTTGTTGACTCATCTATGCTCGAGGCAAGACAGTGATACAAGTGATACAATGCTTTTAACTCATTACCAACGGCAGTCTCATTATAATACCTTTGCCAGTTTTTGTGGAATTAAATGAAAGTGTGCATTAGTATTGTCAAAGTTATCATAGAATAAACCATATTCCTTTTCTAGATGCCTCTTCAAAACTACGCTTTTTAATGCTGAAAATAATATTCATGCAAATGATTGTAACACGCAAAAGAATAATTTCCTTTCAATCTCATTTCCTCTATGTTATAAAGAGCAAGTGTCTGGCTATATAGTTACAAGGAGAAAGCCATGGATATCAAATGATAATTGGGATACTATAAAAAAAAAGAAGACAAAGACAGAAATTGATTGTTGAAAGTTTTCGAGGAAGTAGTGAAAATTACAACGTAGACCATGTTAATATTCCAGTAATGATAGTGAGGTCAAAAGAAAAGCCAAAAATAACTGGAGAGGATATTTAGACAGTAAAGCAGGCGAGGTTGACTTTTCTATGAATTCAGGAACTGACTATGATGTAAGAATTGCTCATATAATTATTAATGAAATCTCGACTGGGGCAAAGAAGAAGCATATACCCATCAAAAAAAGAGAGTTGACTCTGTTATAGCAACAGAAGATGATATAAAACAACGTTGGAATGGAACACTTTAATAAGGTTATGCGTAGGAGATATGAAGGGAATAATTTGATTGATATACTGTACCTGAAGCTGATGAGGACCTTGATGTGCACATGAATGAATTCAGTGTGTTTGAAGTCGAAGCTATCCCTATTGGTGACTCGTCAATTACCACATTTTTTCGGGTCCTGCAGAATCCTATAGTAATCAATCGTTATATGGTAAATGCAGTCTATGTACTTTGAATATGAAAAATGCGTTTCTCTATTGCTATCCGAATATTAAATCAACGTTGTAAATATTTACTTCTGGTCTTGAGCTGTGTTTATAGGCGACAGGTACAGTTGGACACATGAATTGCTGCTACACCTTTTTTTCTGAAGCAATGTACCCTGCCAAACCCTCACTGCGCGGGAAAAATGTGTCCCCCCCTCCCCCCACCTCTGCCATCTCTTCTTACTGTCTCTGTTTGGTTTCTCGCTGCGAAGTTAGCGTGTCGCAGGGTGCACTCTTTCGAAGCGAGTTGTACCAGGGCCTTCTGTGTCCAGTTTTATATTTACATATGGAAAAGGTATTGTTCTTTGTTCATCTGTGGCTCAGTATTAATTTTCGTATGTTCGCAGAGTTTACAGAACATGCATACAGTAGTTACATTTTGAGTTATTTTGTTTGTGAATGGTGCCGGGTCAGAGTATTACATTTCACTCTAATTTTTAATGCGCTTATCTATTAATCAGTTATGGTAGCCATTAAAAAGTCATCAAATACATATTATCCTCTTTTGCCATTTAAGTGTTAGAGAAGTCAAAATTTTGGTTGATAAAGACAGACATTACAGGGGATATAGAAAGTGACCCACATTTATAAATTTGATGTAAGCCGCGAACGCTCGGAGTAATAAGGAACTTTTTTTTTCTTGCATTTCAGGAATAGAATTTTGTACTTCGATGTTCTTTTAAGGATAACAAACATGCCAGCTTTCTTCTAAGTGTAGCTCATGAGTGTAATCGCTTCTTGTCAGTAACTATCCATACAACAACAACAACAAATGCAGCTGTTTCTAGTCCACTGCAGGACAAAGGACTTAGATATATCCTTAGTCATGTCTAGGGTGTGGCCATGTTCATCACTACACTGGCCTGTGTGGATTGGTGATGATGGGAGACTTGAGTCTGATAGCTCACAGGAAACCAACCTAGTATGGATGCCCCTGTCTAGTAGAGCATTGCTGATCCAGGCGATACGCACACCCTTTTACCACGTTAAGATATCCCTACTCAGGAAGGGACTATACATATATTAGCAAAGCCATATGCGAGACTAGATTTGAAATGCCATTCACCTGTTGATCAGTTTCCTTTGTAGGCCTTTGAGTGGAAGAAGGAAGTATTTGCAAGTTAGTATCTTTTCTCAAATCCCTGTTGCTGATTTGCTGCTAGAACTATTCATCATCATCATCATCATCATCATCATCTCCTCCTACGCTTATTGGCGCAAAAGGCCTCAAAGATTATTCATTGACTAAATTCATTAGAGGATAAATAGTTCCTTGTGATGCACAGTGCCTCTGTAACTAAGGCAAGTAACCCCTGCCGGTCTATACTAATTCCAGTAAGATCAACCGCCAGGCATCAGAAGTAAAAGACGAAAACATATCCTGTCTATCACATTAAACTCCATCCGTCATCCTGCTGTCAGTGACTTCATCGAGATTTAGGGGTGCATTTCACCACATTCAAAGTTCTCGTTACTCCACCAAGTTGCTCATCCGCTTATATAACCGTTAGCAAACATGGATCACTAACATATACCGCATAGCATGGTAGGTAATAATTACATAAAGCAAGTTTAATATCAACTACCAGTTTGTTTCATTCTTCCTCGTATAAGGGGAATCAATATTCATATCGAAATATATTCCTTTTTATGTTATTATGCAACCATAATAATATGATTTTTGTATGCTATAAGAGTAATTTATCCCCCTCATAACAATCTACATTTACCTTTAGGCAAAGAAGAAAAATTATGAAAAATTTTATGTCTAAATGAAAAGGGAATTAAAGTCCTGAAAACGGAAACTGTTATTTAGAAAATGGGAAATAACTGAATAATAAATAATAGATACATTAGTATTCACTGCATATCTCTATTTTATGGGAAAGTATATAGAGTGATTTTCCATGTTCCTGGAAAAGCTCTGGTGACTAAAACATGAAACGAATGAGATTGGCATGATGTTGACAGTCAGAATAAATATCATATACAAGGGCTATTCCTATATACAGTATTGCGTAAATTCTTTTTTGTCTGACATTGAGTGTACAAAATTATTTCTATAAACAAAAGAACAATGATAAGCAAATAAAAAAGGGCTATTCCATTATTCACAAAGATAAACTTACAACTAATTATTGTAGTTACACTCTCGTACATATAAATAAACACAAACATATACATTGGACATATATATACACACATATAACATTATCAGCCGTTACTAGTCCACTGCAGAACCAAGGCCGCGTACATGTCCTTTCACTTGCATCTGTTTATGGTCTTACTATGCCAGTACATAGCAAACTTTCTTATTTTTTTTCAATTCATATAATATATATATATATATATATATATATATATATATGTGTGTGTGTGTGTGTGTGTGTGTATATATATACATATATATACTGTATATATATATATATATATATATATATATATATATATATATATATATATATATATATATATATATATATTCTTATCCTAAAGAAATGTATAAACAATAAAAGCCTTATTAAACATTCACCCACAGTCCACAAAATTTAAATAATATCCGTAAACAATTTGTAAGTCTCAGAATTAATCATTCCATAATTAACCGCTGGCCCTCTTTCAACAAAACTTAAATGGAATCACCGCATCATCCAAATGTTCCTAAAACTAGTTAAGGTTTTTAAATCTTTTGCTCATCATTTTTTTTCTAAGTCACAGTAAAAAAATAAAAAATTCAATCAAATTCATAGATGATTATTTGATCAGGGAGACGGATGCACCAGCGCTGTTGCATCATCGTCAGAAGATAGTGTGACGGAGCCGAGAGAAGGGTGTGAACTCTAAGGCAGTGTGAAAGCAACTGAGTTTGTTTATTAAAGAACACTCTCCTTTATATACAAAATTTCAAAGCAACAATAATTTTCATGTTCAAATATTAATACTGTTACAGAGGAAAAGAACACACATGATTTTTTTCAGGTTCTTTTTAGTGCGAGGGGAGAGCGAAGATACAAGCATAAAATGAATTATGTACGATCATGTGACACACGGTTGGTACAATACTATTGTCAGTGCGCCCCACGCTGTGCACTGTAGGCATTCCTTTACTACTAAGCTACAACCCTAGCTGGAAAACACGATGCTATAAGCCCAAGCGCTCCAACAGGGAAAATTATCCAGTGAGGAGAGGAATTAAGAAAACATAGAATATTTTGGCTGAGTATATCCTCAAGGAAGAGAACTCTAACCCAAAACAGTGGAAGACCGCGGTACAAAGGTTATGGCGCTACCCAAGACTAGAGAACAATAGTTTGATTTTGGAATGTGATTGATTAATCTACCATCATTCTTTTCGCTCAACCTCTTCTGACGATTTCCCCAGTTGCTCTTAGACTCTGAATGGCCTTACAAGCCCCAGCGGCAAACTATATAATCCAAATTCATAAGTCTAATGAAACAATTTTCGTCCGAATACATAAAGGATACATAAACGACCTAGGTATAAGCTGTGAATGAAGATGAAAAACTTTATTATTTTTATCATCATTATTATTATTATTATTATTATTATTATTATTATTATTATTATTATTATCATTATTATTATTATTATTATTATTATTATTATTAGCCAAGCTAGAACCCTAATTGGAAAAGCAGGGTGTTATAAGCTCAAGGGCTCCAACAGGGGAATATAGCCCAGTGAGGAAAGGAAAAAAGGAAATGGATAAACTGCTTGAGAAATAATAAATAAGCAAATTAAGATATTTCAAGATCAGTAATAACGTTCAACTAGATCTGTCATACGACTGATGATTTACTTTCTTTTCTTCTTTGTAAATTTTTTAACAAATTTGAAGTCTTTTAGGATTTTCCTTATGAATACGAGTGTACAGGGTTGTAATAGTAAGGATTATTATTATTATTATTATTATTATTATTATTATTATTATTATTATTATTATTATTATTCATATCAATACAAACCTAAGAGATCATTTAGTTGAGAATGCGAAAGGCTTCAACATCTGGGGTCGCAAAAGGGGAGATATCCCAAAACGAAAAGAGAAATACAAAAAGTAAAAAATACACTGTGGAATAGAAATAGCAAAATGCAAACGATAATGACAAGAAAGGATTAAGATAAATAGAGAAGGGCAGTAAAGATGGTTTTGACAACGAATTGCAGTGAGGAATATGAGAGAAAATATAATAGAAAAGGCAACATGGAGAGAAGTAATAGATAAAGGCACTACTTTCGAACTGGCCAAACTATCAATCACACGACGAAGTTGCAATTATCTGGAGAAAGGGAGAAATTGTTATTGAATGGCCACCTAAATACCCAGTAGAAACAAGGCATGACCAACTCCCATAGATATTACTGGACCAAAGAGGTTTGTGATATTGACATACGTCCCTATGATTGTGCGACAAGTTTTGTCGAAATGATTTGGGGAGATTGATACGTCTTTATCATTTATAGGGTACTTGTTGTTAAGAGAGATGTCGCAGTGAATTGTATCAGTGTAGAATTTAATTAAGAAATAATCTAAGAACTTAAACGTAGTTGCTTCAGTATATATATATATATATATATATATATATATATATATATATATATATATATATATATATATATATATATATATATATATATATATCTTTTCAATCTCTCTCTCTCTCTCTCTCTCTCTCTCTCTCTCTCTCTCTCTCTCTCTCTCTCTCTCTCTCTCTCTCTCTCTCTCCTTAAAACAAATTGCACGCATAGCAACTCATAAACTCCAGCCAATAGCGAGGATATTATCAGCTCTTAAAAAAAGATAAAGAAAAATTAATCTTTATTAAGATTAAAAATTATGCAAAGTAGCTGCTAGGTAATTTGGTTCAGATAATAATACACCTGACTCCCGTTAGTTACGATAAAATAATAGAAAAAAAAGTATGATAAACGCTTCCTAATTATGGGTTTAACGCTGATCCGCTTCTTGAGAACCATTTTAGTTTAAAAGAAAAAAGTTTTTTTTTTAACAGCAGAGTTGGTAAATCTGATCCTGAAATCTATGCGATAATATATATACAGGTATATATATATATATATATATATATATATATATATATATATATATATATATATATATATATATATATATATATACATACATATGAACTATGCATCAGGTCAATTATGACTCAATCTAATTAAAAGAGTAAAACTAACCATGTCCTTTTTGCGTTGTATATTCACGGGTTTATAAAGTAAAATCGTACTTATTTTATTCGTTATATATATATATATATATATATATATATATATATATATATATATATATATATATATATATATGTATATATATATATATATATATATATATATATATATATATATATATATATATATATTGTGAAGCAGGAGATGATGAATGGAGAAGTAATTATTTAAAAGCTAAAGATAGAGATGACTGATGAAATATGAGACCCTTTGCGTCAATAGGCGTAGGAGGAGATGATGTTCATATATATATATATATATATATATATATATATATATATATATACATATATATATATATATATATATATATATATATATATATATATATATATACATATATATATATATATATATATATATATATATATATATATATATATATATATATATAGAGAGAGAGAGAGAGAGAGAGAGAGATATATATATATATATATATATATATATATATATATATATATATATATATATATATATATATATATATATATGTATATATGTGATTGTTTGTAGTTTGTATGTATGTATGTATGTATGTATGTATATGTGTCATTATGATATATTTATTCAAGGTGCAATTCGAAGGTCTCTTTTCAGTGGTCATTAAGGACCAACTTTAATGAACATTTCATAGTACAAAAGTTTGCTTATTTTACTTTTTATGTTTTGTTTTGATTTATGTTTAGCTGTGTTACCAAGAAATCAATCCGTCATTATCGCTTAGTTTTGCGATTGAATTTGAAAGTAATTTAAAAAGAAAGATATTGATTAAGATTATATAGTTAACACCAAGTATATGAATTTCATAATATTTTTTTTTTTCTTAAATTGGATTTATATTTCTGTGGGTCAGCTTCAGTGTTTACTGTATCTTTGTTACCTTTTATTGTAAGTTGATTGGTATTTTAACAATACACACAAAATTAGTTGTGTACTAATTTTATGTAGTTCACGATACAATATCGCATTTTGATTAGGGTTTTAGTCATAATGTTTGTAATATGTCATGATCATATACATTTTTCTGATACAGGAATTTAAAAGCGTGTTTCAAGTTAATAAACTATAGTAAAAAGAGGACAAATAATTCAACTGCCAGTGATTACAATTTTTTAAATGGAAATCCTCATTACTCAATAAGGTCAAACGTCGTATTACAAAAAACAGTGCCCCCCTCTCTCTCTCTCTCTCTCTCTCTCTCTCTCTCTCTCTCTCTCTCTCTCTCTCTCTCTCTCTCTCTCTCTCTCGTCGATGGCTCTCAAATATGATGTATATTTATTATCTGTCCATCTATCTATATCTATTTTCCCGTAGTCGCTCACATTTATATCACCAAACCTGCCTTTCAACATCAACCCTCAGGAGATCAAATTTTGTTATTTTTTTTTAATTTAAATACTCATTAAACCTATCTAATGTGATTTGTTTATATAGATCAATTGTCTTTCGAAATGTTTTCTTACAGTATTTGAGGTCTCTCATATACATTGTAGATTCCCCCTTGATTGCTCTATAACAGAACTGCAAATACTTGTTGTTTGATTAATGATTCTTTGTTATTGTTACAAGATGAGGGACATTAGAATACAGTCCTCAACCCTTGCCTTGGCTAAGGACCGACACAAGTGAACAAAAGGGAAAAGTGCCTAATATTTTTTTTTTTTTGAAATCGCTAATATCATTGGCTTTGCCTTTTGAAATTGCATATTTACAATAATCAGTTTTCATTTGTTTCTTTCTCGTTTTTTCGTTGTCTTACCATTATTTCTAATATTTACATAATGTTTTTTTCTTCTTTTTTTTAACAAAAGGTACCTTTAACTATTTGTTTTACTAAACCAGTAACATGAAATTATTTTTGTGTATATATTTACCTCCGCCAACGAAGTTGGAACAAAGTTATGTTTTACCCCCTGTTTGTGTGTGTGTTTGCGTTAGTGAACACCGTCCTTGTCATAATCTTAATTATAGACTAATGAAACTTGCAGGAATTAACTCTTATGTAAAAAGTTGAAAATGATTAATTTTGGAAGGTCAAGATCAAAGGTCAAGGTCACTGTCAAGCAAAATGTATTCACGTAATCAGCCATGAGTTTGGACATCGTTGTCATAGAGACTTCAAAGTTGGTTCATATTTGAGTGTATGAAGATGTACGGTAATCAATATATGTTAAGGTTAAAGGTCAAGTTCAAGCAAAAGGTCTATTGTGCTGTTGCCCGAGAAATGCCAGTCATTTTTGATTAACAGTAAATCACTCCATAATGGTATGTGGTCCTCATATTTACAGATGAGGTCAAGAGAAATGCCTAAAATGCTTTCCTTTATTACTCAACTTTTCATATTCATTTCTAAATTCTTGACATAATTCGCTTTTCCTCTCCTACTTTTGATAAGATAGAAATATAACGATATTATGAAGATCATGTTGTATTGATTGAGTTACTTATATCTTGATCCAGCTTTGGTTTTTCAGTTATAGGGTTTGTAGTGAATTACATGAAGTATATAGATATTTTTTTTAGTCAAGTACCTGAAGGCTAAATGCATTTTTGAAATATGGATCCCAATGGCTTATTTTGAATAAAGCGTAGACTATTTTGAACCCAGAACCAAACAATAATCTTAAATCTAGATTGAAATTTTCCGCTTTAAAGTAAGTGAGATTGCTATCTTTAAATTCAGATTCAAGTTCCCATCTCCAAATTCCAATAGAAATTACCGTCTTTAAATCTTAGTGAAAAATGTCCGTTTTGAATCTACATTCAAATGTCTAATTTCTAATCCATATTTAAGCTACAAGCTTTAAATTCTGTCCCGAATGAAGAGTTTTAAATATAAATGCAAGTTTAAATTCAGCCGTGTATTGACAGTTTTTACTTCTAAATTTATGATGTTATCCAATCCATCAATTTAAAATCCAGGTTCGGATTACAAGCTCTAAATAATTTTCTGTACTGTTACTTTTTAGTCAATATTAAAGTAGTTAGTTTTGAATCATGGATCGAACTTGCAGTTTTTAATCAATATCTGCATTATCAGTGTTGAATCTAGAATAGAATCCCCAGTTTGAAATCCAGATTATATATGCTAGTTAGAAATCCATGTTTTAAATCCAAATATGGATCTTTATTGCAAGTTTTAGATCCGGATTTGTATTGCCAGTTTTAGTTCAGGATCTGTCAGCTATTGCCAGTTTTAGATCCGGATCTGTTTGTCAGTTTTAGACCCGGATACATATTCTGTTTTGCCAATTTTAGATCCGGATCCATATTCTACATGGCCAGTTCTAGATCTGGATCTGTATTTCCAGTTTTAGATTTACATTCATTTTCCATATTGCCAGTATTAGATCCAGATCCATATTGCCAGTATTAGATCCGGATCCGTATTCCACATTGCCAGTTTTACATCCGGTTTCACATTGCCAGTTTTATATCCAGATCCATGTTGCCCGTTTTAGATCTGGATCCGTATTGCCAGTTTTAGATTCATATTTTATTGCCAGTTTTAGATTCAGATCCGTATTCTGTATTGCCAATTTTAGATCCTTATCTGTTTTCTTTAATGCCAGTTTTAGATCCAGATTTGTAGCCCCTTTTACATCCGGAATCATATTGCCAGTTTTAGATCCGTATTCCTTATTGCATGTTTTAGATCCGGATCCGTATTACCAGTTTATAACTTGATGCAAATTGAAGATGAGGATATCTCACTATAAATCAATCTTGGAAATAATTTCTATACAGTGTCATTATTGGGAAAAAATCTATATGATGCAATGGACTGCAGTAATAAGACCGTACTTACCATTGTAATGCGGCATATCAAATTCTGCAATATTTGTGCGCTAAAATATTTATTCAACAAGGTAAACACTGCTATCTAATACTCTGGTCTTTAGAGAGTATTCATATGTGGATTATTTGCATTAAAAACAAATATCACAACAGAGACAACATCATATCACGGTATGAAATCTACACCATTTGTATAAGAAATGCATGTGCTGAAAAAGAAGTAAATTATCATAAGGCAGACAGACAGACAGACAGAGTTGAGTATTTAGAAAGAAAGAGAGAAGACAAGAATTGGAAAGAAAGTAAGAGAGCGATAATAAGGAAAGGAGAGAAAGTCACACACAGGCTATAGACCATAAAGGCCGATTCACACGACCCGTTTTCTTTCCGACAGGCTCGCCGTCGGTTAAGCGGCGTCTAGGTTTCTTACGTGTATTCAAATGCAACTGTTCACACGACCCGTCAGGCAGACGACGGCCCTCGGACGTCGCCCTTCCGAGGCGGCTCGGCTTTCTTCCCAAGAAACCCCGACCGGTTTGACGGACGTTAGCCACCCGTCCCAACTAGCGGGTGGATGATGTTTTGTGTGAACGAGGACCTGTATTGTACCCGTTCGTTTCGTGGCCTACAACCCCGACTTTTCCTCATAGTATAGAGTCATAGAAATTAGTTAGTTTGTTGTTGGCACCATGTATTAGAGGTTAATTGAACTTTTTCAAGGGTATGAGGAGATGTTTGACATGGCAAACAAGATGTATAGAAATAATTTACATAAATAAAAGATATGGAAAATGACTGGAGAGGCATTAAACAAAACAGGTAATTTATCGTAATTTGATTATTCTTGGCATATTGCATAAAGCATTATGAAGTTGCATAACATATTTTATCAACACAGTTATCAACCAACATCTTATACAGTAGTGTCAAAATTATCGTAATTTACTCGGTCCTAACGTGACAGAGTCTAATTAAACAATGAAAACCGCGCGCTGGTAAACGGATACGAAACGCCTCGTGTGAATGCACAACATTTCGACGGCGGTTAGCTACCACCCAGCCTGTCGGAAAGAAAACGGGTCGTGTGAATCGGCCTTAAACCGTTTCCTCGATCTAGCTTATTTTATTTCA
>NC_090736.1:26248607-26256107 GCF_036898095.1 Palaemon carinicauda
TTATTATTATTATTATTATTATTATTATTATTATTATTATTATTATTATTATCATTATTATTATTATTATTATTATTATTATTATTATTATTATTATTACTTGCTAAGCTACAACCCTAGTTGGAATAACAGAATGTTATGAGCTCAAGGGCTCCAGCAGGGAAATAGCTCAGTGAGGAAAGGAAATAAGGAAAGATACTACAAGAAAAGTTTAAGAATAATAACAACATTAAAATAAATCCATCATATATAAATTATAAAAACTTCAAAATATGAAGATGAGGAGAAATAAGATAGAATAGTTTGCCAAAGTGTACCCTCAAGCAAGAGAAATCTACCCCAACAATGTGGAAGACCATGGTACAAAGGCTATGGCTCTAACCATGAGTAGAGAACAATGCTTTGATTTTGGAGTGTCCCTCTAAAAGAAGAGCCACTTGCCACAACCATAGAGTTTCTTTTCCCCTTACTAAGCGGAAAATAGCCATTGAACAATTACATTTCTGTATTGGTTCTTTTAAATATTTGAAAGTGTGATTACTAAGATGGAAATTATATTATTATCATCATCTGATAAGAATAGTAAACTCTGATTTTCATCAAGTCTGTGACATTGCATTAGATAATCCTAAATTGATTTTTTTTATCATGGGAAGTAATTTAAGAAAATTTTTCTATTTATTGCCATTTTTCTTCAAAACCTTTTACTCTAATTTGATAAAAAATAAACTCTTATCCTAATTTTCATTTCAAGATTATATTCCAATTCGCATTTTGTATTTTTTGTTGAAAGGATAACAAATATCCTTAATTACTCACATAATTACCAAGGTAATTATTGAGCATTACCGACACAAATAATCAGCTGACGAGAAGGATTATATATAAATCTATGCAGACAAATGCATATAGTATATATGAAGAATTATTCTCTAAAATATACCGCATAGCCTGAAGCAATAAGTGGGTATCCATAAAAAACAGTTGTGATAGCGTATATAAATACTATGCATACAAAGTCTCTTTTTTCAATTCTTTAATAATATAAGGCAATGGCTTATGGGAAAATTTGATTTCGCCATATGGTTAACTCTAAATTGTTCTGATGGAATTTAATGGGGGATGGCACTCTTAATAAGGAGATTGTCTTTACTCTACAGACTTGTTTTTGGTTGTATATATATATATATATATATATATATATATATATATATATATATATATACATATAATATATATATATATATATATATATATATATATATATATATATATATATATATATATAAATATGTGTGTATATGTATATATTTATGTTTAAGTATGTATATATATATATATATATATATATATATATATATATATATATATATATATACTGTATATGTATCTGTACATTCACACGCAAATACACACTCATATAAGTATATATATATATATATATATATATATATATATATATATATATATATATATATATATATATATATATATATAGACGGAGATGATGATTATGATTATGTATGTATATACAGTGTATATATATATATATATATATATATATATATATATATAAATGAATATATATATATATATATATATATATATATATATATATATATATATATATATATATATATTTATATATATATATATATATATATATATATATATATATATATATATATATATACATATATACATGTATACATATGTATATATATATATATATTCATATATTTATATATGAATATATATATATATATATATATACATATATATATATATCTAAATATATATATATATATATATATATATATATATATATATATATATATATATATATTCATATATTTATATATATAAATATATATATATATATATATATATATATATATATATATATATATATATATATATATATATATATATATAATTTGTTTTTACTATTACACAGAAGAGATTGCTTCCGAACTAGGCTCTGGCCTTAAAGCTTTATATAAAAAGCCTTCATGTACTCTTGCATCCTTAAAATATAAAAGGTATCACGCATATATCAATGGCTATACCTAAAATAAACAGTGCATAGACAAATAATACTCAATCCTGGTTTCAATACGTCATTTACATGAAAATATATATTCCGTACTTTGTTTTCCCATGCAAAGGAAAAAAAGAAAAGCCTCTGGTCTCGACGCCTTTATTCTTCTGGGTTTGAAACCCAGAGAACAAACGTATTTATTGAATTTCCTATGAGTATTGCTTTTATTATCGTTTATAAGTCTTCTCAGTCTTCTGACGTCTTTCTACCTCACCTACAGATGACTGAGTGCAGAGACCGTGGGTCAATTGTCACAGGCAATCTCTTATTCTCCACTTTTATTCTCACGTCCACTGTTGTCTCAGACCTGATAAAGAAAATAAATGAAATGAGCAGGTCAATGATACATTCAGATTATAAGCAAATTTTACTGTCTACTATTAAATTTGATCAACGTTAGTAGATGAAAATTCAATGTTGGATTTACATTTTATGGTAAATGCAGAAAGATTCTAACCAATAAACATTGAAAATATTGATATTATATTTTTACAAACTACTAAACTATTCTTATGAAAACATTAACGGGCATGTGTATATATTTCATAATAACTTTGAAATTACTGTATGTTTTCAATATCATCTAAAGGCATTGGAATCTCATTATCATTTCATTAACTCTAACCTTACACTTTCCTGAGATGAAAAGGAGCATGTATATCGATGAGTTATTTGAAATATGTTTTCAGCAAGACTCCTTTAATATCAAAATGTCTGCTGAAAACGTAAGGCAAACAGAGTATCATATAGATGAAGGCATATTAGGGTTATACTTTCATTTCGGGAATGTTTTGTCTATTACTATCTTTATACAATTTTCTTCTGTATATTTACACACCTGTGTATTTTTCAATTCATGTATCCATCTATACACTGTTTTAAAATTGGCCGCAATATTTATTACTGAAATACGGCTGAAAATAGTAGATTTTTACGGAGAATTTCGGATTAAAATTACGTTTTTTAACAGTATAAGTAATAACACTAAAAAGTAATTTGATTTCCCATCCGGTCGCTCCCCCTAAAGAAAAAAAAAGGCAACTACAATTAGAATAAAATCTCCCACCTATTGAGAATCACGATAATCTTGCTTCCATCGGGATTCTGGAAAGCGGTGGTTTCCAGGCCTTGTGGGTCCTTCGAAGACATTGCAAGCCTCACTGCCCCTTCCTTGACGAATTTGGAGAAATGGCCCATTGCGTAAAATGTCGGATTCTTATAGAATTCGTCTGATGTCTGTTAGCATAGAATAGTTTCTTTGTTAACCTTGGATTATCATTGAAAATTTGCTACAAATTCAAAACAGACTTAGTTTCGTGTTAGCTATTCTAACTCCAGTGTAATTGAAATATTGATTGAGGATAGCCCTATTCTTTGAACAATTATAAAGATTGATATATGCAGTTACAGTATTTATTGATTGAAAATTATTTAAATTTTCAAAATTATAAATTCTTTTAACTCCCAAACATTGTATTTTATAGGCATTTTTCTACCTCTATAAATGACTGTTTTTCAATTAAGCGTCATCTGACTGGTAAATAATCAATCAGCGCAGCTTTCTTTATTATAGTTATTTTCATATACAACCAAATTAGCAGAAGCAATAAAAACTGCTTAGTTTTCTTTACGCAACCAAATATCCAAAATCTATGTAAACTGTTTATTGTCATTTCGCAAATCAGAGGGACATGTACCAACCGTGTGTCACAAGATTGTACATAGTTCATTTTGTGTATATATTATGCTTGTATCTTCGCTCTTCCGGGGTCACCAATGTGACGGGCCGAGAGAAGGTTGTGACTCAAAGACAGGATGTAAGCAACTGAGTGAGTTTATTATAGAACACTCTCCTTTATATACAAAAGCTCAATGCAACAGGAAATTTCATGTTCAAAACCAACACTGTTAACGGTGAGAAAAACAGGCATGTTTATTCAGGTTCTTTTTAGTGCGAGGGAAGAGCGAAGATGCAAGTATAATATATACACAAAATGAACTATATACGATCGTGTGACACACGGTTGGTACAGATATAAGCAATGACTATTTTTCATTAAAATTCACCGAATTTTGATTAACTAAAGTAATAGGAACGATAGGGGGACTCAGGAGAGTGCAGACCTCCGCCACGGCAGCTTGTTTCTCGACTCTTTGGTCGATCTTGACCTTGACCCCTGACCTTAAAATGTATTAATTGGCGTGGATTTTTATACACTCAAATATGAACCAAGTTTAAAGTCTGTGACAATGATGTCCAAACTTATGGCTGATTACGTGAATTGGACATTTTGCTCGACCGTGACCTCAACCTTTGACCTTCACCTTCCAAAATTTTATCAATTCCAGATTTTTACATTACAGTTAATCCCGGCAAGTTTCATTACTCTGCGATTAAAATTGTGGCCATGAAACTGTTCACAAACAACCACACACACACAAACAAACACACTAACAAGGGGGTAAGTCATGACCTCCTTCCAACTTCGTCGGCGGAGGTAATTATTCTTTGACCTTTACCTTATTAACAATGATTGGGGAGTCGACAAAATTTTCGCTCCAGTTGGGACCCCCTCCGGTGTCGAGGGCGATATTCCAATCGGTCCAGCCTGTTACCCAGTGGTTCATGTCCTGTTGTTAGGTTAAAAAAAAATTCTTCCTAAGTGAATAGAAAGCTCTTTTATTATAATTATCATCATTACTTATTTACATGGGATGGTAGTGGTCACATCTCTTAATCAATAGTGTATATATGAAATATCTGTTTTGATGTTGTTACGGTTTTTAAATAATTTTATTTTAATTGTTCATTATTTCTCATATCGTTTATTTATTTCTTTATTTCCTATCCTCACTGGGTTATTTTTCTGTGTTGGAGTCCTCGGGCTTATAGCATCTTGATTTTCCAACTAGGGTTGTAGCTTAGCTAGTAATAATAAGTGTTTGGGAGAGGAATAAATCATTACTATATTTATCGTATGACCACCAACATTATTATTATTATTATTATTATTATTATTATTATTATTATTATTATTATTATTATTATTATTATTATTATTATTATTATTATTATTATTATTGCCTTCGTAAAGGCAACAAAGAAAACACCAAATACAATAGGTCAATTGTTTCGTGTTAGGAATAGTTAACTTCTATATCTATCGTATTACTATGTGGTTATTAACATCACCATTATTATTATTGTTATTAATATTATCATCATCATCATCATTGGCTTCGTTGTCGTTCCTCGTAATCTCTAGTGATATAATATAAATCAATAGGGGAGGAAAAGCGGTCGTACAAATGTTTATTATCATAATCATCAATATGAATATTAACATAATTATTGTTATCATTCTCATTATTTTTCCAGGGTTGAAGATGTTAAAAACCTCCCATATTGCAAATTGTAGACACTTGCCTCCGCGTAAAATTACCAGAAAATGGATGCTAACTTTAATTTCTCCATCAATACTATTTTTGGTGTTGTATGTATTATATTGTCGTTTTTGCTACTGCTATTACTAGTCCAACTACTAATATTACTACTATTACACAAATACTACTATTAATAACTGCCGTTTACAAGTCAAAACATGAATACATAACTATTATTATTATTGTTGTTGCCAGAAAACTTCAAATCAATCAATGAATTGTTGCTGTTGATGTTAATAATTCCATAATATTAGTCGTACACTTAACGCCATCTAATGGCGATAATAAGAAATTTTTTTTTATCAGCAAAGGTAATCAATCGGGAAACATCTGCAATGCTCATTACCTCAATGATATCATGAACGTAGGTTTCCAGGCGCTCCCAAGATCCAACCTTGATTGGCTCCTTGAATTGGCCATTACCTGAAATGAAAATGGCGTCGGTGAAGTCTAGAGTTTTTTAGTTTGGAAAGTATAGCTCCTGAATTATTGGAGGATATGGTATTTTTTAATCTATTATATATATATATATATATATATATATATATATATATATATATATATATATATATATATATATATATATATATATATATATATATATATATATATATATATATATATATATATATATATGTGTGTGTGTGTGTGTGTGTGTGTGTGTGTGTGCGCGCGCGCACGTGTATGTTTGTGTGCGATTGTGTGTGTATATATATATAAACAAAATACCATATATATCTATATACACATACATATACTCTATTATGTATCATATATAATGTAAAACCTTCATGCAAGAGGAGGAGAAAAAGATGGGATTTCAAGAATGTCTGCAGAAAAATAGTATAGAAAGTATGAAAGATGTAGAGAGGAAAATGTGAAAGTGATACATAAGGTAGCTGAGGCAAGGAGGGTGACTGACTGGAGGTTAGGTTAGGGATTAGGTCATTCGTATTGAGAGGATAAGAAGAAGATTTGATAAAAAGTAAAGAGAGTAAGGAAGGGTGGATCGAAGAAGGAAGAGACATTGAAAGATGTAAATGGAAGGTTGTTGAAAGGAGATGAGGCAAGGAAAACGTGGGCTGAATATTTTGAAAGGTTGCTGAATATTGAGGATAATAGGGAGACGGATATAATTGCTGTTGCTGGAGTTAAGGGGCCAATGAAGGGTAATAAAGAATGGGATCGTGACTGTGCTGAAATGGTTGGTGGTATTTTTGAATATATGTTTTATGTTGTCAATAGTGCCAATGAACTGGGTGTATGGATGTATTGTGCCGTTATACTAAAGTAAGGGAGATGTGTTTAAGTGTTGTAATTCAAGGGGTATTAGTTTGTTGCGTGTATTTGGAAAATTGTATGATAGAGTGTTAATTAATAGCATTAAATGCAAAACAGGGGATGCAATCTTAGAAGTGTAGGGTGACTTCGAAAGGGTAGGGGATGTATGCATCAGAATTTTATAGTTAGGCAGTATTTGAAAAATAAATGTTATTCCTGTATTTAGCATGAGGATACTAGAATTACCTTACAGACATAACAAAAGATTCCTCTATTTACGTTTTTTTTTTTTTTTTTTTTTTTTTTTTTTTTTTTTTTGTAGCAAGTGCTTGATAATCTTACAACACTCGTCCAACAAATTAAACCTACTTGGGACACACCTTCCTCTTACCTTCACAAGCTTAAGTTCCTAATAGGAAATAGTCTGGATACAGGTCGTGGGTCTTCGTGAGGAGCTCTGCTTCGAAATACATATCCATATACCAGTGTATCGCAATGCCGTCGACATACCTGGCCGCAACTGTGTCATTGAGAACCTAGAAGTAAGATTATGATTTTACTAGGTTTTACTTAAAGATAATTTTCTAGGACATTTACTCCTAGTTTTTTATCCCTGAGGACATTTATTCACGGAGGTTTACTCCTTGAAACGTGGCACGTTTCCCCCTGAAGAT
>NC_090736.1:26273607-26278607 GCF_036898095.1 Palaemon carinicauda
AAGTTTTATTCCAGCTTTGATCAGATTCTGGAATGATCTTCCTAATCTGGCAGTGGAATCAGTGGAACTTCAGAAGTTCAAACTTGTAGTAAATGTTTTTTATGTTGAAGAGGTTGACATAAGTTCTCTTCATAGTTTATAAAGGAAAGATCTATTTTAACGTTGCTACTGATATTAAGGTAGTTTATATATTTTTATTTATTAGGCCTACTTCTCATATGTATTATATTCATTTGCTTTCCCTATTGGGGTATTTTCCCTTTTAAACACTTAGAGCTTGTATTATACTGTTTTTTTTTTTTTTAACCAGGTTTGTAGGTTAAATAGTTTGGCAGTAGAAGAGTAGGTACAAAACTATTCCTATTTTTGATGAGATTAGCAATATCTGTATTGTTTGTGAGAAAATACTTACGCTAAAACATAACATAATTTTTAAGGAATTGCAGACGAAAGTAACGATCTTGATATATGATCAGGGTTTAAACTCGAGCATGTGCCATGTGGCTATTACCTTAAGTGCTGCTGCTTTTTACTTTAGATTACCTCAAAACTTTTCAAATTACCCTCAATTTATAAGCTATTAAAACTGAAATTACCTTAGAATTACCTTGAAACCATGAAAATTACCTCAAACTAAGGTAATTACCTTAAAAGATTAAACCTTGTAGATGATATTCATTGTGTATCTATCCTTAAGATACGCTACAGTCATGCCCACGCAAGCAATAGTCGACTGGTAATAAACACTTTTGTTAGATTTACCTTCTCCGGGCTTAGGGCAGCTTCTCTTATTATTATTATTATTATTACTATTATTATTATTATTATTATTATTATCATTATTATTTCTTTTCCTTCTTCTTCTTCTTCTTCTTCTTCTTCTTCTTCTTCTTCTTATTATTATTATTATTATTATTATTATTATTATTATTATTATTATTATTATTATTATTATTATTATTATTATTATTATCATAGTTTTCTTAATTTTTTATATTTTAATAGATGAGAGATCCATTTTATGGCTGTTATTGTTCTTAAGATATTTTATTTTAATTGTTTACCACGTCTCCTGATGTTTATTTATTTCCTTATTTCCATTTCTCACTGGGCTAGACTTCCAGCGGTTCTCAAACTAAGGTCTGTGGTCCAATAGCAGTCTATGGCACTTAGAAACCATTTTAGGTGGACTGCAAATTGGTCCCTAAGTTTTAGATTTTAGTTGTGGTTCTGGGACATTTAGGACACATTGTATGACCAATAATGAAGGGATTTATTAACCTTGGTTTCTAATGATGATGTATTATTTTTGACAGGGTGTTGAGGAAGTAGATAATACTTTTACAGCTTTTGTGAAATCCACCGCTTTACAAAGCGAACAAATTTATCTCATGTCTGTTTGCTGAATTGTGGACACAAATCGATTGAAATGTTTTTATTGCACTTGCATGTGAGATGGCTTCCAATAGGGAAGTTGTTGAAGAGAATTTTCCTTCTACGGAAAGATAAACACAAATTTTTGGAAGACGCTAAACCAGGGAAGCATGGACAATTCTCTGATGACCGTTTTCTGTGTCTGTTACTTTTTAGGGGAGACATATTTAAACCCGTGATTACCTTCAATCTGGCGTTCTAACGGATAGAGAATACGGGTACATGGTGCACAATGATATTTTCAAACAGAAGCTCAAACTATGGCATTCGTAGTTAGATCTTTGCGTTATTTACACAACAAAACCCATTTCTTGATGAACACGACTCTCACATCGATAGTGATATATTTGAGGTGATGAAGCACCACGTTTTAATTTTTGGTGAAGAAACTTCTCGGGATTTTCGCTATCCACATATATTTTGAAAATACTATCGTTTAATCAACCTGTTTGTAGACTCCGTTACCTATCTCCTTACAGAGGACAACAAATTAAAAGAAAAAAAAATATTGATTTGGTGAATGATGTGGATTGAAAAACATGTTTTCCGTAGAATGTGTTATTATTATTAATATTACATGCTAAGCTACAAACCTAGTTGGAAAAGCAGTATGCTTCAAGTTCAGGGGCCCCAACAGGGAAAATAGCCCAGTGAGGAAAGGAAACAAGGAAAAATAAAATATTGTAAGAACAGGGAATATGTAAGACTGCTGTTTACACTTTACTTGCTATTAAAACAAAATGCCTGATACCATTATTTAATAGTATTATTTATAATTTCTCGAAGAACACTTTCGTTTAACCAGTTCTAAATGACTAACAAAGTTTTAAAGTTTTAAAGGCCGCTCATGAATGGCAGTGGCAAGAGACAGTGACGTTGCCTTATCGACCAGGACAATGCCCTAGATACTGACCAAATACACATATAATCACCGCCCAATCCCCCTCTCCACCCAAGCTAAGATGAAGGGAGCCAGGCAATGGCTACTGATGAATTAGCAGATAGACCTATAGGCTTCCCCATACCCCCCGCCCCCCTGCTTAGCTGTAAAGGATGGTTAGGTTGCATCTACCATAGGAACTAACGAGTTTAAGCGGGACTCGAACCCCAGTCTGGTGATCAACAGTCAGGGACGTTACCACATTGTCCACCACAATCCTCGAACTTCAGTCTGGCGATCACCAGTCAGGGACGTTACCACATCGGCCACCACAACCCTAACATTTCTCGAATAACTGAAATGTGGATAATTTGACATTCATCTTTGTTAACAGAGTAATTTTTTATCCAATTTTAATGACTTCTCGAAGCGATAACCTCATGTGGAAACTGGATATCCAGACTGCTTTCCAAGAAACTTCTTGGAATCTGTATAATTCTAAAAAAAAAAAAATTGTCTCGTCTTTTAATGAGACCCCGGCAACTCCTTATTCGAATCCAACAAACCATTCTTTGTTTTCGGAAACTGGTCTTGAAGAACTATTTCAAAACATTATGACTGCCAAAATATCTTTGTTTATTCTTCCTGCATTTCCAACAAATTTCTCTATATTAGAGATCTTTTGCTTGAGGGTACACTCTGGCACACTATTCTATCTTATTTATCTTTATAGTTTATATACGAGATATTCATTTTAAAGTTGATACTCATCTTGAAAGATTTTATTTTTCTTTGTTTCCTTTCCTCACTGGGCTATTTTCCCTGTTGGAGCCTCTGGACTTATAGCATCCTGTTTTTATAACTATGGTTGTAGCTTAAAAAGTAATAATAATAATAATAATAATAATAATAATAATAATAATAATAATAATAATAATAATAATAATCTTTCTAAAAAGCTGATAAAAATTGGCAATCTTTTCCTTTTTATTCTTGAGACTTTTCCCAAACATTATAGTCTTGGTTTTATGATGTTTTTAACACCATTCATTTTTTGTCACTTTATATCCTTTTAATTTTTTTACAAACATTTTCTTTTATTTATTTCAATCAGTTACAGCGGTATGCAAAAAAATAACGATGTTAAATATGAATGTACGCATGCATGCATTTCAATAATTCATATATAAAAACCCCACATGATAAAAAAGTAAGCTTATTTAGTATATGTAAAGGTTTTAAATCTAATTGTATTATAGATGAGATACAAAAGAAAATCGTCCTAATATTTCATTATTTCTTGTCTTCATTCTTTTCTATGTTTTAGTCTGTTTAAAACAATATATTTTGTGTGTGAATTTTAAGAAATATAATCACGTTAAGGAGAATGTTTTTTTTTTCTATACATATGAATATCAATATTCAAGAAAAAATACCTAATATACCACAGAGGAATAACAGCAAACATTATGAAAAGTAACTACAAAAATCAATTTGGATATAGCATAGATTAGATTAGATTTTATTGACAAAATACTATACAAATCAAACATTGGAACATAAGAGTAATATAAAAGTATTTTGTCCACCATACAGCTGATATTCAAAAGATAACCATTCTATAATACAATATTTACATCATGACATAAAGGAATTCACTACAATAATGATAATGATTATATGTTTCATTTAGAAACATGACACATCTTAAATCATATTAAAATTATACAATAGAAAACCATGCTTAAAATCTTACATGTGTAATTTGATGTAACAACTATCAGAAATGACAAAGACAAAATGTCTATATCACTCACTTGCAAGATAATGACGAAGGACATAAACCGTCTCTTCAAAATATATTCATCATCCTCTAAAAACACATCATTAACAATAATTCACGCCAAGAAAGATTGCCCTCTTCAGCGTGAAAGAAGAGATTCCATGGAACCTCAACTTTCACCATTTCAGAGGAGACTATAAAAGCGTTGGGGGTAAGAACTCTGAGATGTGTTATCTGACATGGAGGAGGGCAAAAGAAATCCGAAGACGAGTGGTCCAATCCTGAAGGTAATACCAAATAGTTTGCTTGAGATGGGAGGAAGCGGCACATTGATTTTGAAGGAATTTTCATGAATTATTGGGGAAGAATGTTTTTAGAGGGGTTATGTTATTAACCGAGTTGATTTGAATTTTGAAGAAAAGTTTGGAGGGTTAATTTATTAGCGGAGTTAATTTAAATTATTATATATTTAGGATTTATTGGAATCCTAACAGATTATTTTACTGGTATATTAATGTTATTTATTTATTCTTTGTTTATTTTTTCAGGGATAGTTTTTGGAGGGTTTCCTTAGCGGAGTTGATTTGAATGATCACATTTAGGATTTATTGGAAAAATTACATATATATATATATACATATATATATATATATATATATATATATATATATATATATATATATATATATATATATATATATATATATATATATATATATATATATATATATATATATATATATATATATATATATATATATATATGTATGTATATATACAAGGTAATGTCTGTGTGCATTCCCTATAAAAAGAAAAGTTAGGGAATCTAAGTAAAAACTGTGTATTCCTATATAAATGTTTTCCGAGGAAAGTAATGCAAGTATCCCGAATCTCTAAATACTC
>NC_090736.1:26281107-26288607 GCF_036898095.1 Palaemon carinicauda
TTGAGAGATCTCTTGCTTGATGGTAGGCTACTCTCGGACACATCATTTTATCTTGTTTCTTTTGCTCCTGTTATTTTGAAGTCTTTTTTTCCTGTTATTTTCAAGTTTTTATAGTTTATAAATGAAAGATTTATTTTAATGTTATTATTGTTCTTAAACTTCTCTTGTAGTTTTTCCTTATTTCCTTTCCTCACTGAGTTATTTTCCCTGTTAGAGCACCTGGGCTTATAGCATCCTGCTTTTCCAACTAGTGTTGTAACTTAGGGTTGTAATAATAATAATAATAATAATAATAATAATAATAATAATAATAATGATATCCTCTGTACCAACCGTGTGTCACACGATCGTATATAATTCATTTTGTGTATATATTATGCTTGTATCTTCGCTCTTCCCTCTCACTAAAAAGAACCAGAATAATAATGTCTGCTTTTTTCCTCTGTAACAGTGTCGATTTTTGAACATGAAAATTGTTGTTGCTTTGAGATTTTGTATAGAAAGGAGAGTGTTCTACTATAAAATCACTCAGTTGCTTTCATCCTGCCTTTGAGTCATAACCTTCTCCTAACCCGTCACATTGGTGACCCCGGAGTGACTCGCTCCTCCCGCCTCCCCCCACCCCCGCCTCTCACCGTTACTATGACGCCCTCAAAGCATACCTTCTGCAGCAGTACCTGCCATCGCCAGCCGCCCGTATAGCAAAGCTTTTTCAGCTCCCTCAACAACCGCTGGGGGACCCAAGGGCTTCGCTCACCCTCGGGAAAATGACCAGTATCACTCGCCTGCAACCTGCCGCACACGGATCTCCTCGTGAGGTGAACCTACTTCGTGCCCTTATGGACAGCCACTTCATGACCTTCAAAACCTCCATCAACGCCTCCACTCGTGACGAAGAGGACACCTATTCAACTTCAACCGAAGCTGAAGTGAATGCCGTAGGACACACACGCCTATGAATGCCTAGGACATACACGCCTATGAATGCCGTAGGACACGCCTATGAATGCCGTAGGACACACACTTCTATGAATGCTGTAGGACATGCCTATGAATGCCATAGGACACATGCCTATGAATGCAGCAGGACAGACACGCCTATGAATGCCGTAGGACACACACGCCTATGAATGCCGTAGGCCTATGAATGCCGCAGGACACACTCGCCTACCCCGTGACGAGCCTGAGCGGCAACAAAGCCACTCATCATTCACCACTCGCTCGCGTGCCAACCAACGACTTCTACAGCCACTCACTGCCGCTAATCGGCGCAGTTTTTGCTACTACCACTCCAGATTCAGGGCACCCTATTTAACATGTACAGTATGTCATTTTTAGAGGGGGAGCCATGTATCAACCGTATGTCACACGATCGTACATAGTTCATTTTGTGTATATATTATGCTTGTATCTTCGCTCTTCCCTCTCACTAAAAAGAACCAGAATAAACATGTCTGCTTTTCTCCTCTGTAACAGTGTCGATTTTTTAACATGAAAATTCCTGTTGCTTTGAGATTTTTTATATAATGGAGAGTGTTCTACAATAAAATCACTCAGTTGCTTTCATCCTGCCTTTGAGTCACAACCTTCTCACGGCCCGTCACACCTCATTTCCTGAATTATCAACATGAAACTGTGACATTACAACCCTCCTGGTTATTATTAGTAGCTGATTACTTGCTATAAGGTGGCTGTCGAGAGAGAAAAGATCAACGTTTGCAACTTGAGCGTTGATCGGTTTATGAGATGGTATTTGGCCTCATTGCTTTATTCAAACATCCCATAAACAGTAGAATATATACCCATATGTGTATATACATTCATCCATATATTTACAATTCATCTTTCTATACTTGGAGTGGGTAGTGCCAAACGACATTACCAATCATATTTTTACCATGTAATCCCGATGGGAGGTTGATGGTTCCACATTCTGTCCTATGGATATTCACTGAATTATCGTAAAAGCATGGGCGTTATCTTGATGGTCACTCATCCAAATACAAGCCAAAGAAATGTATTTAAGTATATAAGTATGATTGTAAATGTGTATACATGAATTGTTTTGTATGTGTTCAATTTTGTGGAAGGAAAATAATAATAATTAATAAGTTGATCCTATATCCCTTATTTAAAGTCATTCATTTTCGAAACACGCGACCTTAGATAACTTAGTGTAATGGAACCAAGTGATTCCGTTTGTGGGCCATAATTGATCCTATGAGAATCTAATTGTGTTTGCCGACGTCATTACCTGGGGTTATCAATCGCTGTTCATCGCATCACTTCGCATTACTGTACATCAGGTATAATGGTTCAACTCTGGTTTTCTTTTGTGTTTGCCTTCTCCGAATAGGTATCTCTTCTTCTTTCTTTCATCGGATAGTTTAAAGGTTTAAAGGCTGCTCATGAATGGTATGGGCAAGGCAAGAAGAAATTAGTAGACGTTCGTCTTTTTCACACTCTGTTTAAATGTCTGTCATTTCTTTAAAGCATTGGCGAGGGCTTAGATTTAATCTGGAGACAATAAATATATAGTTTTAAAAAATGCTATCCAATACCTAAGATAATAATAGAGATTGAAATAGCACTTTTGTGGCTAAATGTTGTTTCTTTATTCACAAACAGGAGATTCGCGTATTTTATCCACCAAAACATATCAGCTCAATATCTCACATTATCTTCCATTCCTTTCTGTCTTGGTCATAATATTCCAATTCAGAACATTGAGGCACGATCCATGAAACACTCTTTCTGAAGAGACAAATATCCTCGATATTTAGCTAATTGTCATGGGTCCTAGCCAGGGTGGATCGTGACTTGCGATTAACAATCTCATGCAAATATAATTGCTAATTGCAGGAGGAATTGAAATTTTGAAAAGGTAGAAGAGTATATGTTTGCTATATATTATTTCACCATATTCATCTCTCCCCATTTAGAGGGCTTGGTGGCAGAAGGGAACCGCCTACGAGTTTCACACCTTGTCTTTATGATGAGGCTGCAAGCTGACTTCATTCTTCTCAAACGATGAAATTTCCAAACTTCCAATTGAGTAGATTGGTTGGCGCCAATCTACTTAATTGGGAGTGATCCCTGATCCCACTAAAGGTGAGCGTAGGACTGTGATACTGAGTCAAGTCGATGCAGTGGCTGGTTGCAGCTTCTAAGGAGGGCAGTAAGGCATTTACATCTCTACTGTAGGCCATTATTCTCTTTCTCATTCTATACATGTACAGTATATATATGTATATATATATATATATATATATATATATATATATATATATATATATATATATATATATATATATATATATATATATATATATATATATATTTGTGTGTGTGTGTGTGTGTGTGTATGAAATAATTAATGTAAGCAACAATCACTTCATTAGCAAGATCATTGTTATTCAATTATTCAAGATGTACATAATGTTGTGGATTCAAAAATGTAAAATAAGTTTTAGCTCAGAAGCGAGCATTTCCTCCACGCTCCTTCCAACCAACGATCGTAATTATTCTTGAGCAATTTCATTATGCTTAATCTCATTAATGGTCAGTATTAAGGACTGCACGTGGTACCACATCTTTCCTCTGGTAATTATATTTTGGAAATTTGTTGATGATCATCTGGCTTCGTGTTTAATTTGCCTCATCGATGTCGTTTATGATTTTGGGGTGATCAACCGTAAAACTTTTTATTTCTTCCTGTCAAGATTACCAGAGTTTTATGGTTTCTTATCATCGTTCTCTCCTTATAAAATCCCATTACTATTTCTTATACTTTTATTATGTGATTATATGAGTCTCGCTTAATATCACGGAATCCTTCTTTAAAAACAGAAATCAATGATTGAGTGTTGGAAAAATACAATGTGGTGCAGTTTCAATCCGCACATGCATTTTCCTCTATTGGATTTTTTCCTGTTTTCAGATGTTCAGTAATCTGACAGGATTTCTTTTCATCCTTTCCTTAAGAAATACTTTGTTATTAAAGGCTTTTCGGAACTTATGAATATCCAGTAAAGTACAGCCTATTCAATCAACACTGGAACACCGACTAAGTTTAATATAGTTGAAAAGAGATAAAGCATTTCTTATTCATGGATTTCCAAAGGGAGATTCACAAGCCGAATGTTCACCCAAAACACACCAATTTCATCGAAATTCAAAGAATCTTTTCTCCCCGACCATGTTGGGGACTCGAAGCGTGAAAGAGGAAGGTCGGACGTGGCTGAATTAAGACAGGAGGCCGAAGGTGAATAAATCAAGCTATTAGGCGATCCTCTCCGGAATCTATTGCGTTCAGAGAAATTTGTTAGCTCATCGATATTGGACACCAGTTGCAATAACATCGCTGTACAACTGCTGCTTTCCTTACAGACATTCACTGGAGGCAGTTGTTGTGCCGGACCTGTCATTTGCTGATAGACGAACTAAATATCAGGCAAGAAGGAACGATATTCTTTCGTGGCTTTCTTTATTTACACGTAACACACTCGGCAATAAAAATAAACAAATATTTGCAGTGCTAACGAAGGCTTGTGCTCGCGTTCTAAGAATGCATCGTATTATAAGCACTGTTTTTATTTTTATACATATGAAACTTACATTGTTGTTTCTAGAGTAGTGTTTGTTATACTCTGCGTAAGAGTGTGGTATCTCTCTCTCTCTCTCTCTCTCTCTCTCTCTCTCTCTCTCTCTCTCTCTCTCTCTCCTCTCTCTCTCTCTCTCTCTCTTAAGGAAAGAATTAATCTTTCTTCTATTTCTTGTACTCGTTTTATATCAAGGGAAAAAGTTATTTGCTTGCAGGAAAGACAAGATACAAGATTTTGTCTTATTTACCGGCAAAGATACGTTGGAAATCTTATTAATTTTGCTTGATTATTCAGGAGTTTAAAGGGATATATTACTATTTGCAAGAATAAAAACTCGATTACAACGAGAGATATATACAAAATTAAAATGTATTAAATTTTTCGGTATTTTTCTGACTTGTATATCAGTTTATGAATAATCCAAAAACTATAGTCTTTTAAACCACACAGAAAAGAAAGAAATATTACCTTATTATTATTATTATTATTATTATTATTATTATTATTATTATTATTATTATTATTATTATTATTATTATTATTAATTGCAAAGGTACAACCCTGGTTGGAAAAGCAGGATGCTATAAGCCCAGGGGCACCAACAGGGAAAATAGCCCTGTGAGGAAAGGAAACGAGGTAAAATAAAATATTTTAAGGACAATAACAACATTAAAATAAATATTTCCTATATAATCTATAAATACATTACCAAACTAAGAGGAACCGAATGTACCCTCAAGCAAGAGAACTCTAACCCAAGACAGTAGTACATGGTACATAGGCTATGGCACTACCTAAGACAAGAGAACAATGGTTTGATTTTGGAGTGTCCTTCTCCTAGAAAAGCTGCTTACCAAAGGTAAAGAGTCTCTTCTACCCTTACCAAGAGGAAAGTATCCAACTGAACAATTACAGTGCAATAATTAACCATTTCGGTGAAGAAGAATTGCATGGTAATCTCAGTGTTGTCAGGTGTATGAAGACAGAGGAGAACCTGTAAAGAATATGCCAGACTATTCGGTGTAAGTGTAGGCAAAGTGAAAGAACCATAGCCAGAGAGAGGGATCCAATGTAGTATTGTCTGGCCAGTAAAAGAACCCCATAATTCACTAGCGGTAGTATCTCAACGGGTGGCTGGTGCCCTGGCCAACCTACTAATGGTGCTATTCTTTAATTCTTTAAATGAACATGCGCAAGTTATATAATTATATATATATATATATATATATATATATATATATATATATATATATATATATATATATATATATATATGTGTGTACATATGTTAATATATGTATATATATATATATATATATATATATATATATATATATATATATATATATATATATATATATATATACATATATATATGTGTGTGTGTGTGTATTGAAGGTGATTTGCTTAGTGGCGTCTATGTGTTTCTTACCTATTGCCTACAGGAGTCTATATTTTCCCAACGTCTTTAGACTCTCAGGCCTAAGCCTTTAGTTAAGGAAACTAATTCTTCTTTTTCTCAATATATCCTATCACTACAGCACTTTTTCGACTAAACTATCTCTTTATCAAGTAATTATTGAGTAGCTTAAGTTTACAATTCCTCATATATATGAGGTTCTACAAAGATTATGATTAATTATTTAGGAATTATATTCTATAGAAATAAAAAAAAAATAAAAAAAAAATTCAAAAATTAAAAGGAGAAATGTTTCAAAATTTAGAGATCCTTAGATTATAAAGAGGATTGGGGCTGATTAAATACATATACCTGTATATACACAGACGGGTGCGAATTCATAAACGTATGCTCGAAGCTGCACCACCACAGAGATTATCTTTATCACTTTCTGATTGCAGCGAGCGTATAATTACAATCCTGTTGCATGTTCAGTGTTGGCCTTTGTAGGGCGATGCTTAAGGTTCAGCCATTATGAACCTGCCGTAGTTACTTTTCCTGTGAATAATTTGGGTTCCGTCAATTGATTCTTTCAGTAAGTGTTTCTAGTCGTGGCTATCAATATACAGTAATGTTGGCTTATTGCCCCTCTATTTCTGTGGGCCAGCATACGTCTTCGGAGTGTTCGGGTAGTGTTTCCAACGTAGTATTTCTGTCATATTTACACATCTCCTCTGGGTATGAAAACTTATAGAATATATTTAAACACGTTTCCTTTAGTCCTCCGGGGCAGAACTGTTCTTCATTACAAGAAGTGAATTTAGGTTAGGCTTGCTGTGTATTATAAATGTTACCTTCTGGTTAGGAGCTTTCGGCGTAACACGTCCATTAAGGATTTCTTGGAAGATCGGGGTTTCGTCTTTGTAAGCCGATCCAAGGACACTTACGAGAAGATATAATTTATAATATATAGCAAGTCCAATCTAACTGCAGTTCAAGTTTCTGCTCTCAATCGTCTTTTAGCAAATCTGAAGCTTTTTAGAAGTGGAAATGCCATTCGTTATACTTACAGTATATATGTATGTATACACACACACACACACACACACACACACACACATATATATATATATATATATATATATATATATATATATATATATATATATATATATATATATATATATACTGTATATATACATACTATAATAGGAGAGTCAATTGTCCCGACAGATTTTGACTAATGGACATACCGTCAACTTCGTTTCTATTGTTTTTTGTTTACATTTCAACATCGCACTGTGTGGAAAAAACTCCAAACGTTCTGGGCTCTTTTAACCTGTGTAAAAAGAAACCAGAAATATTAATAAGCCCGAAGCCAACAAAATGCAAAATTGAGTCATACCGCAATATTCAGGAAATTTTTCGTATTCCGGTAGCTAAGGTTTGGTATTCCTCTCTTCCTCTGCTTCCCTTCTCTTCTTATTTACTGACACA
>NC_090736.1:26293607-26301107 GCF_036898095.1 Palaemon carinicauda
ACTTAAAAAGGATGACTTCCTCTCCCCTTAACTGACAGTCCCAGTCAATTATCTGTTCATCGTAGAATAAACGGCAGAGTGAATAAGTTACCTGACTTCACCACATATTGCTTCAGATCATGGACTAGCAAAGCATAGTGTTTGTAGAACATCCTGGATGATTCTTATCCAGTGCATGTCCGAGGACAAGTGAGGACCCAAACCAAAAACAGTTTATCACAAAAATTAGGGGGCAGGTTTTAATACACTACCTGCCGCCACTACAAAGTGTTTCAGTTCATGCACTTGTTTTGCATAGTGTTTGTAAAACACTCTGGTGTATTTCCATCCAGTGTATGATCGAAGACGCTCAAAGTCCATGTACTGAAAGAAGTTCAGTGATGAAACAATCTTTCTCGGATCATGACCTGCTGGAGTACTGTCCGGATCCGCTCTACGAATAAAGTAGGTGAGCTTCGTCCTTAGTTGATTTAGAGATAAATTTGATCCCGAAGTTTCTCCTCTAAAGAGCTGTCCTCCCCTGAAGTCTGAAGTTCTACGAAGATAGACCTTTAGACTCTCTACAGGACATAGAGAGACATCTTCCTTCAGAGGACAGATTCTCCAGGGACCCCACCTCTTAGTGGGTAGCTCGTTTTTAGCGAGAAATGATGGATCAGGAAAGAGATTGAGTTCTCCTAAATCTGTGAACTGAATGTGGCCCTCATCTGTCGATAGAGCCACTATTTCTCTAACTCTAGCCCCAGAGGCTATTGCGAACAGGAAAATAACCTTTTGGGTTAGATCCTTAAGAGAACAATCTTCATTGTTCACCGATGAGGCATAATGTAAGACCTTGTCCAAAGACCAAGAAATGGGCTTTAGTGGTGCTGCAGGCCTAAGTCTAGCACATGCTCTCGGAATCTTGTTAAAGATTTTATTTGCCAGATCCACTTGGAAGGCATATAGGAGAGGTCTAGTCAAGGCCGATTTGCACTTATTTATCGTATTGGCCGCCAACCCCTGGCTATGAAGGTGGACAAAGAAGGACAGACAGAAGTTCATAGAAATTTCTTTCGGTCCTTTTGATTTAACAAACTCCACCCACTTCTTCCAGGAAGACTCATATTGTGTTTTAGTAGACTTAGCCTTGTATTCTTCTAGGAATTCTATATTGCCTTCTGAGATCCCAAACCTTTTTCTAACCGCTAGAGCAAGAAATTCATGAAATTAAGTGTTTGGGTTCTCCGTGATAAACCGAAGGCAGTTAATTTCTGAACCTTCGGAAATATACCTAGGATCGGAGCTAGGACCGGCCTCATCTAGTCTATCAGACCCATTAGAGGATCCTCGTATGGGGCTACTTAGCGAGGTAGTTTCTTGAAGACGCTCGTGATGAAGAGGTCGAACTGCAGTTCCGGGACTTGTTCCCATTTGGGAGGGAATATGTCTGCGTCCATGGACCATTCCAACTTTATCGCCTTGGACCGTGATAGAGAATCCACTGTCACATCGTGGATCAAATATAAATGAACTGCTGTTAGGTGCCATCCCTTTAGGAAAAAGATGGGTAACATCACTAAGACTGTACAAGATGTTCGATTGTGACGTCTTATTATCGCTTCGGTGTACCAGCTCAGACGTAGGGAGTCTGATCTGTGTGGAGGGTGCTTCCCCGCCCACGAAAGGACCAGCAGAGTCCTGGGACTTTCGTGTTTTAACTTTTGTTAAAGAAACGATTAAAGAGGGACTGATCTCAGTCTTTTTCTCCAGGCTCTTAACACATCTTTCCGATGTGCATTTTGCACTAGATCTGTCACTATTGCGAACTGGGGAAAGTTTAGCACTTTTCCTTGTTGGCATTTTGGGAATCTGATCGATTAGCTGAATCTCTTGACAGACCTCGCGAGCTCCTTTTAACTTCCAGAGGGAAAAAGGGGCTGATGTGACTGAGGGCTTCGATGGTTTTTTAGCCATCGAAACCCTAGAGCAGGAGAAAGTCGAGACTTCTAGAGGCATATCTTGCATCTGTGATGTCCCAGGAACCGGGTCATCACTATGAAGATACTTAGGACTGTGAGTCTGATACGTATCTATTCTAGGATGAATGTTACTCTCCGTGACATGAATCCTAGGCAGGAGGAAGGGGGGTGGTTGGTTGACTGGAAGATTCCAGAGGACACCTTTCAGGTCTGACAAGACTACGAACACCCTTAGTTGGAACAAGGTCCATATGTTTAGAAGGATTAACATTCAGAACTTGTAGTTTATTATAAACTTGTTGAGTAGCGACAGGTTCAGAATGACTCAGAGACTTCTTGAGTCCTTCTTGTGAACACAAAATAGCCTTCCCTGGGACTCGATGAGCCGTAGCTTTCTTACTACCTGTATGCTCTATAGCTCTCAGGTATACTCCTCCAGGAGGGTTTTGAACTGTAGGAGGAGGTAAGGAGATAATAGTAGGGACATTACTGTTCCCCATCAATGGCCCATCTTGAATAGGCTCTGGACCGAAGGACCGAAGGTCCTGCGATTCTGAGGGAATGTTCCTCCTAGCCGAAGCGTCTTTATGCTTCGAACTGCCAGTAGGTTTAGACTTTTGACCATCTGCCTGTAGCATCTTGGTCACTAGAATAATGGGCTGTTGTTGAGCAGCCCAGATATTTCCAGTAATTTCGATCTTCTTTTTAGGTTGGGGACCCACAACCATAGAAGATTTTCTCTTTGAGGGAATACCCCATTTCAGGAGAAGACTTCTGTTTTCCATGGCGGCATTCTTAATTACTTCCTTAATGACCTCTTGTGGGAAGAGGTCTTTACCCCAAATGTTGGAAGATATTACCTTCCTTGTTTCGTGTTTCACCGTTGCAGCAGCAAACACAAACTCTCTACATGCTCTCCTAGCCTTCACAAAGGCGTAAAGGTCCTTTACCAAGGTAGCCATATGCATTTTGGCTAAGACCATGAGCATGTCTGGGGTGTTCTCGTAAGTTGAACACAACTTTATGTAGTTTTGTAGAGAAAGGGATGTCGCCAGTCTCTCCTTTGACTCGTGTTCCTTAAACAAGAGCGAATCGGACAATTTAGGGAGACATACATTAAATTGTCGGCTTGCGACATCCTTGTCTAATTTTCCTACTGAAAATGTCGAATGGACTTCCTTCCAATCCTTTTCCTGTCCGGGAAAAGCTGGTGACAAAGGCCTGCACTCATCGAGTGTGAGACATGACTCACCCGCCTCTACAGCTTTGGTAACGGAAGTAAATGCCTTCCCCATAAAGGGGAAGGAGAGTGAAGCAGGAGCAAGAAAGGAAGGGTGTATGTTATTCAGTGAGAAAACCATCGTCTCTGAATAACCCACCTTCTTCAGATTATCTGAAAGGATAGTCTGTGCCTTATCATGATCAAGAATCATGACCTCATTTTGTTCCGTTCTTTTCCTTGTCTTTGGTTCGAACCTCAGTCGAACCCAACAACTAGGGAAAACCTCAGAGCTTGGCCAAAATTGGATTTTGTCCAAGGGAACTGTACCTATTTTCTCTGAAATGAAGAGATTGTCATTTGAAATCGATATCTGCTCCGCAAACCTCCAGGGATTGGTTAAGGAGCATGAAGGAAGGTCTTGATTCATGGGTCGTTTAACTGACCCGTGGGAAGCAACAAGAGGAGTTTTATGAGGTTCTATCTTGTGTTTTACTTCCCGCTTTTTGCTTTGTTTACTAAAGCTCTCTATCTGATTCTTCAGTTGGATACATAATTGTACCACTTTATCCCATAGAGGGATAAAAGACGAAGATGTTGACATCGATGGCTCTTTAGCCGGCAGAGGCGGAGGTAAGTCCGATACAACATATTTCTCTTCTACCTTAGGGCACTTCTTGTCCTCGATCCCAAAGGTTTTCTCGCCATCAGGGAACGTAGTTGACTTCTGAGGCACTACTATTTCCTCACTTAGCTCTGGAAATAATAGCTTACACATCCTATCATTAGGTAGGAAAGGTCCCGGAGAGATCTTTTGGAAGCCTCTCACCCAGTTACGTAATTTATACTGTGCTATATCCTTAGTCTCTGTAGACTTGGGATTATCAAAACATTCAGACATCAATGTCCAACATATATTGCAACCCTGTGGGTTCCAATAATGTAGGGATCCGGAAATAATATTGCAGGGGGCATGTAATCTGCAAGTATTATGACCGTAAAAGTCCTTACCCTTGGCTCTGCAGTGGACTGCCGTACAAGGTATCTGGTATTCCTTCTGTAAAGAAAGGAAAACCAAATGAGTATATAATGGATTATTACTTTAATAATCAACATGTAAATGTCATCTACAACATAATAGCTTAGGATAGAAGCTATAAAGGGATAGTAGGAGATACATACCTGTATACCTCTGAGAGCAAATGCTGCTACCTCCCCTCAGTATTAACTTACATGAAGCTTTCTCTGTGAGAAAATCCAAGTAGAAGGGTTTTTTTACCCTTAGGGGTAGAGAAGTATCAATTAACTATCCCAAAATAGTTAATACTGTGGGGTCAGGATGACTGATTTCAAATCAGACTATTGAAGAAATTATTCCTTCAATATATAAGCAGTATCAGCAGAATACTCGCTGGAGGATACCCAAGGTAAGTTAGGAAATACTACTGTAACATGGTACTGTAGTTTCTAAATTGCAAAAGTGTAAATGGCAACATATCGACTACTGTACCTTGTAATGCAGTCTTATCGTTATGCTGCCTACAAGGCAGCATATGACAGTAGGGTCCATCTAGCACTAGATGGAACAGAAAAATACAGACATATAAATGAACATCCTACTCGGGTCATTTGCTGTAGTCTTCCTACTATATTAAATCATAGAGTTTCCTGATCAGGGAGACTCAAATAAAAAAGGGGCTGTACCCTTTACAGGATAAGAGTGTATTACTCTTGCCTGAAATATTTAATATTGCAGGATAATCCTAAAACTGATTTCTAATCAGGATAGTGAAGAAATTATATTCATTCAATATAGGATTAGGCTCAGCAATTGCCCGAATTAGATATCCAAATTATATTGGAAAAAACCACTAGTATAAGAAATATAGTAGTTTTCTATCTACAGTATATTCTATACTGAGATATACTGGCTATCTGTATAACCTATACAGCAGTATATCCGGCATGTTGCCGGTCTGGCTAGGATATGTCTGCATACCTTGCAGATCTAGCGAGACAGAGAGAGAGACAGTATGGAAAAAAGGGCTATCCTTTACTATAACTATATACAGTAATTAAGGAAGAAAAGTCTAATAGACTACCTTTTTACCGAAAGGAGGTTCTAATAGAAGGGGAGAATGTAACATTCAGGCTTCTATATAGCTACAGTACTGTTGCCAGCAACCCCCCAACAGTACTGGTACAGTCGGCGTGCCGCGTTGCCGGCCCTGCCGGCAGCATACAGACAACAGAACCTATAGCTACAGTCCAAGGGAGGACTGAGAACCTCGGGGACAGAAGGGACTAACCACTCACAGCCATCATGGGCGCCACTGCCGTCCAGGCCGGCAACTGGTGACAGTCCATGATTGTCGGCAGCCATCTTGGTTGCCGGCCAGGCCAGCAAAAGGCTATCATGCCGACAACAACCGCCGGGAATGTCGGCAGCTGCCGACAGTCCATGACTGTCGGCAGCCATCTTGGTGTCCGGCCAGGCCGGCAAAAAGGCTATCATGCCGACAACCGCCGGCAACGTTGGCAGCCGCCGACAACGTCGGTAGCCGCCGGCAAAGTCGGCAGCTGCCGACAGTCCATGACTGTCGGCAGCCATCTTGGCGGCAGTATGCCCTGCCGTCAGCCAGGATGAGAGAGGTAGTCTGGCTGCATCCAGCACTCTACCGTTAAGGAAAGGATGCAGGATGTCAGCCTAAAAGGCAATGGATAAACCATTAAAAAGGGGGGAGGGGAAGGGGAAAAGGGTCCTGTAACAATTGTGAAAGGAACTGTCAAACTTGACAGTCCTAGCACCTATAAAAGGAACTCTGTTTCTGTATGGTATCGACAGAATCCGGGTGCTAGGAGAGACCCAGTTCTCCAACCCAGAGACTGCCGACACAGTCAAGGTGAGGGGGCGACACTGCGCCTCCTCCCACAAAGAGAAACAGGATTCCAGTCCACGCTATCTTAGGCTTAAAGGGAATTACTTTCAGCCCAAGGAACTGTGGCACAGGACAGGTCTTTAGTCGCAAGGAGAAAATGGTATACTACCATAACCAAAGCGACTATGGAGGACTAACCTCCATTGTCGGTAACCTTCTCGGCAGGGGAGTAAAGGTATTCCACAACCAACTCACGCTGTCGAAAGGTCAATGACATAAGACTAAATACTCTGAGATTCTGACCAAAACCCAAAACCTGCTGGTATATCGACAACCAAAGGTTAAGGGGATAGGCAGAAACCAAACCCCAGGTCAGCCATGTCTGAATAATATTTAGGCACGGCCATAAGGGTTGTAGTCTGGGACTACACTCAGAGGGAAAAGGATTACCTTTAAGTCTCCGAAGAGGCGATGCCGGCCAGGCCTGCAAAAGGCTATCATGCCGTCAGCCGCCGGCAACGTCGGCAGCCGCCGGCAACGTCGGCAGCCGCCGGCAACGTCGGCAGCCGCCGGCAACGTCGGCAGCCGCCGGCAACGTCGGCCGCCGCCGGCAACGTCGGCCGCCGCCGGCAACGTCGACAGCCGCCGGCAACGTCGGCAGCCGCCGGCAACGTCGGCAGCCGCCGGCAACGTCGGCAGCCGCCGGCAACGTCGGCAGCCGCCGGCAACGTCGGCAGCCCCCGGCAATGTCGGCAGTCGCCGACAGTCCATGACTGCCGGCAGCCATCTTGGCTGCCGGCCAGGCCGGCAAATGACTGTCCTGCCGTCAGCCGCCGGCAACGTCATCAGCCGTCGGCAACGTCGTCAGCCGCCGGCAACGTCGTCAGCCGCCGGCAATTTCGGCAGCCGCCGACAGTCCATGACTGCCGGCAGCCAAGATAGGAGAGGGAGTCTGGCTGGCTCCAGCACCCTACCGCAATGGTAAGGTTGCATGATGTCAGCCTAAAAAGACAATGGATCAACCATCAAAAAGGATAGAGGGGTAGGGGAAAAGGGTCCTGTAACCTCTGTGAAAGGAACTGACACACTTGTCAGTCCTGCCACCTATAAAAGGAACTCTGTTGCTGTATCGGTATCGACAGAATCCAGGTGCCAGGAGAGACTCAGTTCTCCAACCCAGAGACTGCCGACACAGTTAAGGGGGTGGCGGCACTGCCGCCTCCTCTCAACAAGGGAGAAACAGGGTTCCAGTGCCACGTTATCCTAGACTAAAAGAAAATTACTCTTAGCCCAGGGAACTGTGGCACAGGACTAGTCTTTTAGTCGGCAATTTCGGCAGCCGCCGACAGTCCATGACTGCCGGCAGCCAAGATAGGAGAGGTAGTCTGGCTGGCTCCAGCACCCTACCGCAATGGTAAGGTTGCAGGATATCAGCCTAAAA
>NC_090736.1:26306107-26326107 GCF_036898095.1 Palaemon carinicauda
AATAGAAATAACATTTCAATATTTATCAAGTCCATTTTACATCTAAAAAGTCTTTATGTTAATGTAACTTTTATCCAAAAATACAGAAACCAAACCTAATCTTATGGAAATTTCTGCTTTAAGCGAATTTCTCTGCAAATTTCTTATTCAGATTAATTCGGATACAGGTCAAGTTAAGAGAGTACCTAAAAACTTCTTATGATTACAAACCAAATTAAACTTATGAAAATATCTCATATGGATTTATAGAAATAAAATGAAAGTTGACTAAGATAAGCAAACTGCAAACTAAGATTCCTTGAAAACTCTTATCAGAATTATTGAAAAGAAAAGGAAAATAATAGATTTTTCTCAAAAAGTAGTTAGCACATATTGGCAGAGAAAAATAAGTCTTCAAGGAAATTTGCGATAATAACTACAGAAATTAGAATTGGATTCTTCAGACAAGAAATTAACAGAAACCAAATCTAGATTCCCAGATAATTCATCATCAAAATCAATAAAAAACAAACTAAGATTTTCAATAAATAATTTCCATTAGACAAAATCACCTACGGTAGGTCAGTTTTCATGGGGGTGGGGTGGGGGTGTGTGTGTTGGGGGGGGGGGGGACGGGAACAATGGCCATTGCTTAACTAATTCAATTACGCCTAGATAAGCCTTTTTTCTAGTTACCAGTATTTACTAGTATACTAGTATTTTGCTAGTTAACAATATGTTTCGTGCAAATACCCACAAGCGGCACATGCATTAAGTTTCATAGATACCCACAAGGGGTTTGTATAGGGTCAGGCAAAATTATCTAAGACATTTGTTGGTATGACAAAAGGCAAATAAAGTAAAAAAAATAAATTGTTTTTATTTCTATTTTTGAAAAGTACATATAATGCTATTCTGTTTCATTATGTTTTAAAAATAAATCAGTCAAATGAGTTCCATTAGTGTGCACACACTGTGTAAGGCGTTCACGAATGTCAGATCATTTTCCCTAACCCTGTAGATCAACCAAAAAAATTTTTGCTATAAAAAGCACAAACAAATGTGGTCAATTTTTAACAGTCCTCACTTCACTCCGCATTCTCTACAGGTATAAACATAATAAAACATTAAATTGCATTACAGCGCACCGTGCTGGTTGACGACAGGTTTATTTTTCCAATGAATCATACTTTTAAAAAACAATATAGATATAACATCACATATTCTAATAACTTCTACAAACTTCTGTACTGATATAGCAGTGCATATTTAAAACAAAATGAACAAACTTTCAAATTAACATATAAGCCTCCTCTGCCGCCCAGGAAAAACCATAGATAAAAAACAAAATAAAGTTTTGAAAAAACTATGGAAACCTGTGTATCCACGGCAATAATGCAAAGTAAGCCAAATTTGAGTGGTGGAACCTCACTCTTGTACTACTAATGAATAATAATAATATTAACAATAAATTCGACTTGCCCGGGCTAGCGTGCGCTGGAAAGTGACCACTTACTATATACCTCTTCAAACATCGAATACATTTCACCCAACACTAAATTCTCATTGGCCACTGCCTATATAACTACTGAACTTGAGTAACAAGACACTAAGATCTGCTTACATGTAGTTAGGACAATTATTTTTCGCAATACTTCGTAACACGAAAAAATTCTAGTCCTCACTTTACTCCGCATTCTCTACAGGTATAAACATAATAAAACATTAAATTGCATTACAGCGCACCGTGCCGGTTGACCCTAGATAATACCAAAGAAAGGGAGAGAAGGAAAAATGAACAGGAAGAAATAAATGTTCCGATTGAATTATTTACACATTTAACCTCTCTTTGAAGCCTTTGACAAACATGTTTACTTGAAACAGACTACCAACGCTCATGTCTAAGAAGACACCTATCATTGACGTTATCGTTTGCAATGTTTGAACTTGTTGCCACAGTTTTTAACAAAAAATTCTGTTTGGTTACATTACCACAGTGCTTCACTTTACTTTAACCTATTCGGAAATACAGGAGCTTATAAAACTTCTTAAAGATAAATCGATCAAAGGACAAAATCATTCCAGCTTCCTTTGTATCATGCAAAATACATCAAATATGGAAAAGCATTTGTGACAACTTCTGATATCGAAAACTTCACAGTATTGGTGATTTTTAATTTTTTTCGTGTTCAACTAAGAAATCTTCAAATTACAATAAACTTAATTGCCCAAATCTCAGATAAGAAAACTTTAATGATCTATCAAAATGATAAAGAAGTTTTTCAATATAGGAGAATATAAACCGCGCAGATTCTGCAACACCTGATTATCAAAAAGATACTTTGTATGCACCGATCTACCAGCTTAATGTTTCACAGGTGCTTGCAAAGATTTAACAAGTGAATTTTCCGTTGGGTCTCTGTAACCCCTCATTTCATGCATCCGCGTTATGGCATAAATAGTTTGATCACTGAAGATTACTAAAGCACCGGAATCTAATAACAGCGTGATAAATAAAGCCTCATACAATGGCATTTCTCTTTGTTCGTGACCATTATTGTAAGTTTCTCTTTGTTGAAAGACAAGCTTGTAGGCCTTCTCAGTGCTGTCATTCATCGATGATAGAAGATGCCCATGACAACTGAGGTCCCCCAATTTCCTATCCAAATTAGATGCCACCGTCAAAAACGACTGCTGGTATTTCATTGCATTCACGATCCTGGAAAGCAGATTCCAAAAATAAAACATTGTACATATATGCTTATAATTTCAAAAAACTTTACCTTCTATATCAAAGTTAAATTTCAGGGAAAAAATTGTCCATTTTTTTTTCTTATCTTTCCCGTGTGTAATAAACCTTTTGTTACGTAAACACTCAAAGTTTAACAATAAAATGTCCCTCGATAATATCATAAGTCAAGATGGAGAGGACTTTCACTTTGGAATATTCTACTTAAGTGAAGAAATTTTACCTCCATTTTATTAATAACCTTTGGTATAAAACACCAAACCTCAAGTTAAAGCATCAATTCCCTCTGTACCTGGATACCAATATTAGAGATTGAAAACCTCAACATATTTTTAAAAGTAGCAAAACAGTCGAAATAATGAATAACTCTCACAAGTCCATAACTCTGAAAAATGTAATCAAGAATTGACCATTCATCCATGTTAGTTGACAACACTTAAAAAAATCCGCTCTTTTGTACTCTTAATGGGCTAACATACATTGATGACCTGAACATTGTATTCAGTACAAGTTTAAATTCTTTGGTTTTCTATGATTTCTAAATCTGGCTTTTTGCTTCCTACTCGCATTAAAATCGACAAATTTTTGTTATCTGGAACAACGTTCAAATATTGTTAAAGTACTTTACATAATTCTGTTGACTGCCTCCTGCTCCTTCATGTTTAATTTCAAAGATTCATTTGCTGTCCAGTTTCCAACCACACTTTTCATGATAAAAAAAAATCGCTGTATTCATCGCTAAAAACTTCAAAATGACTCCAAACCTACTACTGAGGTGTCACAACATATAAATTTCCCAACACCAGAAGCGTCACAATATAATTATTAAATCTGAAGAGTCACAATATAGCGGTAAATTTCCTATGTCTGAAGCGTCGCAATATAGCTGTAAATTTCCTATGAGGCGTCGCAATATAGTGATAAGATTGCCTACATCCGAGGCTTCGCAATGTGATAAATTGCCTACATCTGATGCGTCACAATATAGTAATAAACTGCTTACATCTTAGGCGTCACAATATAGTGCTAAACTGCCTACATCCGAGGCGTCACAATATAGTGCTAAACTGCCTACATCTGACGCGTCACAATATAGCGCTAAACTGCCTACATCTGAGGCGTCACAATATAGTGCTAAACTGCCTACATCTGAGGCTTCACAATATAGTGCTAAACTGCCTACATCTGAGGCTTCACAATATAGTGCTATACTGCCTACATCTGAGGCGTCACAATATAGTGATAAACTGCCTACATCTTAGGCGTCACAATATAGTGATAAACTGCCTACATCTTAGGCGTCACAATATAGTGATAAACTGCCTACATCTTAGGCGTCACAATGAAGTAATAGATTAAATAAGTCTGATGCAAATACATAGTTGAAGTAACAACCAATATAAAATAAAAAGAATGAATTTCTGCGTCAAAACGTGATCTCAACCAGAGCATCTGATATTTCCCCATTAAGTTCCCAACTAGCTTTGCTCAATATGTAAAAATACAGAAATACTTTACCGTTTTCATTTTAACAATACCTCTCACGACAAATTTTGTGGAAATTATATAACAGACAATTCTGTCCAAAAGATATTCGTGAAAATAACGTTTTTGTTAATTCATTAGGTTTGGCATCTAAACAAGGTCTTTAACGACATAGTTTATCCTTATACTGTAGTTACGAAATTTGCTTTCAGTATTCGTCCACTGTAAACCTTTCCAAATACAATTTGAAGAGTCTGAAAATCAATTATACATTCTTGTAAATAAATCCAAATCTTGAAGCTGTTTAAAGTAAATAGCTAGAATCCAATGCCCCTTCAAAACAACCATTCGCAGCTATGCCATCATCTAAAAATACTTCAATCTTCACTTCCTTAGATCTCCAATATCTAACAGACTTAGGAACTTTAGTAAAGATGTACCGCCGCTTTCAAAAATATCTAAAGATAATCCAATATAAAAACTTTTTAAATTTTTTCTTCAATGAGAAAGATATTGGCAACGTTTTGATAGATTTCTATGCGATAAGCAGACTGTAGACTGATTAAATCCTTAAAAAGTTTGTAATAAAAAACCAGCCTTTGCTTACCGTTTCCATACTTGGCCACCGTCAAAGGAATTATTTCTTAGTTTCTCTGATACCAGTGTCACCCATTCTCATTTAATAAATTCTGATTCGTCCCTTTCTGACCTATTGTTACACAATCCAACAACCACAGTAACGGTTTTGAAAGGGAATTTTTTGATCGCCCTTTTAGACGTCAATGACTATCTTACCGGACCCAATCTAATTCTGTTCAATGTATTGTGAATAACAACAACCAACAGGCGATTAAAAACAATAAAATAAAATAAACACAAAGTTCCAATTTCCTTGTACCAACTGCAAAGTATACAAAATAAAAACAGCTATATTTCCACTTATCTTTTCGACGTCTTTCTTGGTACGTTCCCGGCTCCAATGTCCCTTCTCGGCCTTCATTGAGCTCTAGACCTCTTCCATCAAAGTTGATATGAATCCACAGACTTTCCCTCGATCTTTAATTAGCTTGATACTTTCGGCAATACTGCTCTTTGCGTAATAACTCGTTTCTGAAGCAGTTTTAGATGTTCCTTGTCCTCCAAGTTTATAAACAATCGCATCTAATGCTAACATTTTCGTATGAGTTTCTTCAAAATAACGCGATGCTCATTCAAATGGTTTTCCATCATACTTTAATGAGGTGAGGATATTTGTTGAATATTCTGATGAAAATCGGATAATAGATTGTCCATCACTTCTTGAAACGGTTTCAGCACTCTGATTGCTAGCGTGAAAACACTATTCACATCTGAAGCTGTATTTAACCCTGCCTGGCGTCCTGGCTAATAAATTCGACTTGCTCGGGCTAGCGTGCGCTGGAAAGTGACCACTTACTAAATACCTCTTCAAACATCGAATACATTTCACCCAACACTAAATTCTCATTGGCCACTGCCTACATAAGAACTGAACTTAAGTAACAAGACACTAAGATCTGCTTACATGTCGTTAGGACAATTATTTTTCGCTATACTTCGTAACGCGAAAAAAATTCTAGTAATGTGAAATTGATAAGCAGAAAGTAGTACATATAACAGGGCACATTTCGTAAAGGATTTGATATATATAATAATTGTGCTTATGATGAGCTGACAATGAATTTAATATTGAAATAAATAGATTGTCTTTTAACTTGGAGTTTTTACGTTATGGTTGAGTTCCATCTATTTGCCTACAAAATACAGTATTGGGGTACTGGTTCATATATTTTAGTAATATATATATATATCACTTGTATTTTACATTTGATTGCCAGAAATTACCAGAGTATTACTGGAATTATGACGTTTGTTTTAGTCATCCATTTTTAAAGACGTAATCACACGCTTCTTCGAATTTGACCAGAACTAAAGAGATTTTACCTCTTGTCAAAAGATGGCAGCATAAGCTCCTCTTTCCATTCATGTGAATGATTCTATCCAATTGGAAAGGGGTGGTACATTGGTACTTATGTAGAAATGTGTAGCAGGTACAAATTATATTTAGTTCCAATCAAGAAGGCTATTTTGGCTATTTTCTAACCACAATGACGTTATGGAAGATTCCAGAAGACAAGGATTGAAGACCTCTACATATTGTTTTCTTTCATGGCCAATAAATGGCATTAAAAGTGGGCTACCAAATTGCTAATTAACCACATCAGCCCCTCATCATAATTTTCATTACTTTATTTCCGTTGCAATTTGGGCAGAATTTTTTTAGAATACTAACGCACATGAGCCTGTGGTTCCTTGATGACTTAGCCCAACACAATCCTTCTACGGAAATAGCAAAATTCAAAAATATGTCAGAACCATTTCCTCAACAAACAAGCGTTAGTTCAATTATATTTGGGGGTCCCGTGGGGGGGAGGGGGGGGTTGCCAGAGTGTGCCATATGTACTCAAATTGGCGAGAAAATAAAGTCATTAAACCTTTATTTAATCTAATTTTCAAGGACATTTTTTATGAAACCAGACGGTAATTAAAGTTTCATCGTATGACTTTTATTGGTAAGAGGAACTACGTAGAATAACAAGATTGTTACATACCGAAAGGCATAACGCACCAACCCCCTCCTCAAACTATCTCCCTTAAATTGTAACGAGTTTTACTTTACTGCCGATACATGGCATCAGAGGCACCTTGTCCCTGCTAATATAGTCAATTATTATTTAGACGACCATGTGGGTCAAGAAACTGTGCTACGAAGGTAGAGGCTAGAAAATTGGTGAACTGTGGAACTGTCGTTTCTTTATTATAAATGGGAATTTTTATCAGAAAATTCTGTGAATTTCCCACATCATATTGAAAGCAACCTAAGTTTAATTATAAAGGTGGTTAGCATTTCCTTTCTTCATCAGAACACATGGATATTAAGTTATGACCCTCTACGAATGAGCCAGGTAACAATCATCAGCATAGTTAAGGTTGGTGGGACGAGTTTTTGACTGCGCTGCCAAATGAAATTTCCATGGGGGTACAATAACATTCTTTACGGATTCAAATCATTTATTGTTTTATAGTTTTGTGTCAAATGGTAAATAGTTAAGGCGTAATTTGATGTTCGTGTTGATTAGCAAATCGCACAACGAAAAAGAAAATTGTCATATTTCTGTATCTTCGCCGCTGTCTGACTGTGTTGCGTCATCCACCTGCGAATTTGTATTGGTAGATAAGGGCGTTTCAGAGTGTAAATCATCTATAAAAAAAAAACCTTATTATCATTTTTTTTGTAAATGTACTCATGTCAGTAGAGCTTTTCCTTGGTTCAATATAAGTTAAAAGAAACCACCAAGTACATTTCGCAAGCGGTTTTTTTTTTTTTTTTTTTTTTTTTTTTTCTGACTTCCGACTTTTAACAAGTTCAGTCGGAATCGTCATTTTAGAGAATGTCATCGTAACTTTATATATTCATTCAACTTGCAGCAAGTGTTTTCATGGTCAACAGGCTGAGATAAGCCTCTTTTTATAATTTATATACGAAAGATCCGTTTTATTGTTGTTACTGGGCTTCAAATATTTTTTTTTCAATTGTAAATTACTTCTCATATAGTTTATTTATATCCTTATTTCCTCTCCTCACTGGGCTATTTTACGTTGTTAGAGCCTATGAGCTTATAGCATCCTTCTTTTCCAATTAGGGTTGTAGCTTAGCTAATAATAATAATAATAATAATAATAATAATAATAATAATAATAATAATAATAATAATAATAATAATAATAATAATGATAATGATAATAGTAATAATAATGATAATGATAATGATAATGATAATAAGAGGGCCCCTTGTCCATATGTATAACAGATAAGGGTGGGTTGTATGCCGAGGAAGCCTAATGGTTTGGTGGGGGAACTAATAAAACCAGATGTAAATTTAGTTCACTGAAATTCTGTTTGAATCAACAAATGATAAAAAGCGATGTATGCAAAACTCTCCAGACAAACGAACATCAAAAGGTTTACCAGAACCTGTAATGCCTTACTTAACATAAGTAATGGATAGATAAGTATTTTCTTATTATAAGGAAATTAATTTGATTTTGCCACTCAAAGGGAATTTGAATTGCACGCTGCTCCTGACATCGGTTGGGTGAATGATGCTCTAACTACTAAAGTATTCTTTTTCTGCAAATTCTATCCTAGGAATTCATTTGCCTAGCAAAGGAAATATTTACCCAACGCTCGACTTTTCCCATTATAGGATGTCAAACATAAATAAGGCAATTTAATCAAATAAAAAGCAAAAAGAGAATACAAACAAAGTATTTCTCGTAGTTTTCCTTCTGCCACTTTTCGCGTGAAATCTTCTTCTCTGCATAAATTATATATACGACTTTCCCCAGAAGTTCGTTGTTCATGCGTTGTTCCTTTTGATTCGTGCTTTTTTGCTTTTAAAGAAAACTTGAGTGAGAACTCCACTGGAATGTTGGGGTTTTTATTTGTATTTATAGGGATTTTTCACCGAGTTATGAGCACTGATCTATGACCAATGTTGACAGCTTTCGTGTACTATTTGGCCTCTTGGTTTCCCGATTAAAAACAAAAAATTTCTAATTGACAAGGTGGTTTTTGATAACTTACGATGTTATTACGAATGTATTTGTTAAGTTGATACTGAGGAAGGTTGCTGGGGAGTTCTCGTACCTCTTCATAAGAACCAATCACAAAAGGTTAAGGAATAAAAGAATGAAAAAATCTTTCATTAATTACATTTCAACTAATTCCAGCAGTGGACTGGATTTCCAGTTCTGCTTAAACATGTCTATCCTCAATGTACTTATTCTATGAAAGGAAATGGTGAGAAATTATTCTTGCTCTTAGTATATATCTTGTGGAAATTTATTATATCTCAAAGCTTCGGTGGGAATTAAAATTTCCCGAGTTGCATTGTTTTGTCCAGAGGATTTAAATTGGTTTCAGTATCGTATCCGAGTCTTGGTTTGCGAAAAAAAAATTAATCTAAATTCTAGAGAATCTGAAAAAAAAGATAATTTTGTAAAATGCCTAAAGGAAATTTATCACAAAACCTCATAAAGCAGATAATTAATCGTAACCCGAAACTCGAATACCACAGAAGACTGAGAGATTATTTCGTAGACGCCTCCCAAACTTCCTTGTCCTTTGTCCTTTCCGCTGTTTATGGAAAAATTCGCGACGTCTTTTGGCCCGAAGTTTAAGGGTCTCCTTGCCTCGTAAAACTCCGGCTGAACCTCATAACTTTGGTGCAATTCCCACAAGAATCAAAATTTCATTTATTCTTATTTCATTGTAGTCTCTCTCTCTCTCTCTCTCTCTCTCTCTCTCTCTCTCTCTCTCTCTCTCTCTCTCTCTCACAAAGTTTTATATAGTCAAGAGGTGAACATGAATTTAATAAACCAAAGCATTAGGATTAATGTTCACCGCACTCAATTATGTCTCCTATATATAATTTTCCTAAATAGGACACGGATAGATGTTCATTGTTGATCCGCGGTAAAGTTCAGGAAATTATCCTATCTGAAATATCACTTATTTTAACGATCTCAACTCTTTAATATTAAATCTGCATTTTGTACAGTTTATTACGTCTTCTTACTGACCAACCATGTAAAACATACCTAAGGATTTATACGCCCTAAAATTGCCTAAGATACGTACTTATAAGTAATTGTCAGAACTAATTTGTAACGTACTAATAAAACAACAACATATCCAGACTAGCTAAAACTGATCGAAATGTAACGCCAGAATAAAAAAGAATATCAATCGATCAGTAGCTGGAACCAATATATACACATCACCGCAGTAAAGAACTGGAAATGCTGGAAATGCATCATAGAGGGAGGTTCGCAGCTGGGTGCTCCAGTCTATGACATGATTAATGGCTGGGAATCTCGTTCCATCCCAATTCCATCGAGGTCGAAGGTTTTGGGAACATTTTGAAATCCCGGTTGGCCTTATTTTCATCCGGACTTTGGTTGTAATGCTATTAAGAATAATGTCCTTTCACACATTGCTATATTTCAATTGTCATGTTTTTAAAGATTACTTGATACTATCACTTTCATTATTCTTGAGGATATTTTGTATCTATTTTAAAAGTTTTTCGTCTTGGATGCATCACAAATATCATCGTTTTCAATATTGTCATAGTTGTTGATATTAATGGTAATGTCCTCGAAACCTTGAGCATAATGAAAAGACTCGTATGAAGTCCCTTGTATTAAAAGTAGTTACCAAATAGTTAGTGTTTTCGGAGGCTCTTTTGTAACATCAGCATTTTCTCTATGAAGAATATCAGATGCATTATTTTGTGAGAAATATTAGATATACTGAATATTCAAAGAAGAGATATACTTTTAATCGGAAATCGATTTAATATATTATAAAACGTAAAAAAAAAAAACACTATAACAATAATTTATATTCTAGTTATTGAACCCCTCAAAAATATAACAACCAAATTACCATGGTCCGTGAAATAAAATTAAAAGAACATCGGGAGAAATGCTGTTTTGAAGGCTTTGATGTACTAGAATGTGGCATAATAATGCGATAATGATAGAACAAGTCAAATTTATTTACTCAGGATTCAATTTGCATCTTTAAAAGAGAAGATTAATAGATTGTGGCATAATAAAGAAAGAAATAATGATAGAACAGTCAATGTTATTTACTCGGGATTCAACTCGCATCTTTAAAAAGAGAAGATTCTTGCAGCAAAATAAATTCCCCCTTTTTTAAGTTACCATCAACACACACCTTCACGTGTCTGTCCCACACACTACATGAAGTACTAATTGATTCACGAAGATCCATTGTACTGAAGCAGCGAAATTCCAAAAACGAGGACCTTGTTTTGTGTACACTTTCCACTCAACCTGTGACGTCATAACCGAAGAACAAAATGTCAGTTTAATTAAGCTTTCTGGATCATGGATGCATCATCAAATGCTGTTTGAACCACTAAGAGATTTTGCTTTCAATCGTTAAAGAACAATGATAATTGAGAAATAACAACAAATGTCTCTTCATTCGTTACGTTGTTCGTGATTTTGATTTTTATTGAAGTTTTTATTCCTATTGGACGTCTTTGGTTTTGACTGGAGGTGAACTATTTCGAATCCACAAAGTAAATTCCAAAGACGGTCTGTTTCCTGGAGGTTACAATTTCGTATAACTGACAGATTTGAGATAAGGAGAATTTCAAGGATATCAACGTTTGGTAACATTGGCTACTTTTGATTACAAACTTAATGTTAGACTCGTAGAGTTATTTTCTAAAGCCGAGTCAATTCATCTTTAGCTGACAAGTATCGACAACAATTCGTATCATATAATTTCTATTTACAACACATTCACCCTTTCATACCTAACATACCGAACTCAGAATACCCAATCTGGTCAAAGAAATTCTAGTCCCTAAATAGATCAGGCAGATTATGACCTCCAAAAGTATAGTCTTAATATCCTAATGCCAGAAATTAATTGACAGACTGAGAACTTCACTCCAACTACCGGGTTAGGTTAGGGCTTCTAAGTTCCAACTGGAAACATTTTCTTCCAGATTTATATTTCTAATTGGAAGTCCAGAAATCTGACCTTCAAATTCCCTCAGCCAATTCAGACCAGCAGGACTCTTAGAGTTACACTCAGGCTGTCGGGATCTGATTCAGCATTCAGTCTTCCAGATGGAGACCAAAAAAAAAAAAATAATAATTTATATGATGGACTTTAATAATGAGGAGGTTGTTAAATGTTGCATTTTTTTTTAGTCTGAAATTACTTCAAGAAATGCAGGCAAAATATGCTTATTCTTCTAAAAAATGAGATATTAATTTGCAAAAGGATTTATTTGTCACTTTTGTGCAAATCGTGTTTTTTCTTAACAAACGAATGAAACATTTTCTCTTCGATTCCATTAAAAACATTCATGATGTTTTAATTACTCTAATTTGTGCATGACATTAATTACGAGACAAACGGATTCATAAACGAAAACCCTTTATAATATAAGACTGCCCTTGAATGAATATTTATATATATATATAAATATATATATATATATATATATATATATATATATATATATATATATATATATATATATATATATATATATATATATATATATGAACATATATCACAAGCACACGTGATTTTAATTAATGTAAATATCACCCATGAATAGCATTTAATACCGAATTCTATCTTGGGAATATATATCCACTTGGAATTCATTTTATGGTAACAGCTTCTGGCCGGGTGGGGATTCGAACCACCACCTGTTCGGCTGGAGACTATGCCTGCAGTGACTGAGCTATCAAGAGAGACGGCATGGTCACTGCAGGCATAGTCTCCAGCCGAACAGGTGGTGGCTCGAATCCCCACCCGGCCAGAAGCTGTTACCATAAAATGAATTCCAAGTGGATATATATTCCCAAGATAGAGTTCGGTATTAAATGCTATTCGTGGGTGATATTTACATATATATATATATATATATATATATATATATATATATATATATATATATATATATATATATATATATATATAATGTATATACATATATATATATATATATATATATATATATATATATATATATATATATATATATATATATATATATATATATATATATATATATATATATATATATATATATATATGCATGTGTATGTACATCAACTGTACACATACGCACACACATACACAAACAGACACACACATATATATATACATGTATATATATATATATATATATATATATATATATATATATATATATATATATATATATATATATATATATATATATATATATATATATATTTTTTTTTTTTGGGCTCAAGCCATGTCGTCCTGATGGAAGTTCCTATAGGGTAGCTTCCTAGGGTATATTACAACTACGGCGATATTCCCAGAGAATTTACCTTAAGGTACCAGAATTCTAACTCCTGGAGCGAATATCCCTCGTGTAAGGGATATCGCGACATATCAGAGGACGTATTCTTGACACGCCACATGGCAATCTGCACCCCGAACAGAGATTTCGTATCGCAGGGGGCAATTGGCAAGAAACGAATTCGGGAAAGAAAAAGGGGGAGCCGCTCCCAAGGCTCCCTATCTCCCGTTTCGTAAACGTGCCTGGCGCCAATCCTGGCGCCATATGTATTCCTTTTTGCGTAGCTTAACAACTCGGTGTTTTTTCCTGTGTTTCTCGCAAATCTTGGATTTATTCTACTTTTCCTGGCTTCTCCAACTTTGTCGGCCTCTGATAAGTTGAGTACCATGTCTTTTATGTATAAATGTAGGCTCTTGGTAATTTTTTAGTGATTAATAAGGTTTAATCTTTGTTACAAGAGCCGTAGCCTACCGGAGCCGTCATGGACGCTGTCGCTCGCTAGGTATAAGTTTAGTTAGAGCGACATTCCCGGTTGTTTTGCTTTAATAAATTTTAGCTATTTAGCGTTACATAGGATTTCCTTTCGTGCTTTAGTATTATTTTGGCGAAGTATTCGCCAATTCTGGCCTACGCTAGGCCATGTAGCCTAGTCGTTTGGTCCTAGTACTTCATGCATGATTTTGGTTTTTCCGAGTGTATTAAGATTTTATTGAAGCTTTAGGTTATGTTTTATACATTTAAGATTATGTGGAATATTTTCAAGATAGTATACGAGTGAGTTTCGGTGATTTAGGTAATCGATTCTCTTGGTGCCTAGGCTAAGTTGCTTATGGAGCCTTAGTATACTTTCTCATACTCCCCGGTTGCTTTCTTTTCTTCGGAGAAGGTATGCAATCCCTTTCCCTCTGTTTAAGCCTTGGGCTTATCCCTAAGTGGTTTATCTGAATTAATTTTCGATAAAATTATACTGGGGTGTTACTGTACCTTCCTGTTCCAGTAAGTCTGGTTCAAAGAGGGACAGAACAACAGAGTTTTTTAGTCTGAGTCCGTGTTTGTCTGGCTTGGGGTAGAGTCTCCCTCGCTGGCCTGACACAGACATAGGAGGCTTAGCCGCCTTAGGTCACTACCGAAGGTTTCTGTACGAGATGATTCCTTCTTTTGTTATCTACCAGACTAGTCCTTGTTGCTGTTCTCGGGGGAGGATAAGTTTCTTTCCCTGGGAGTAGCAACACCTTCCTTGCTTTGGTGCTCTGGGAGCTGGCAAGTATTGCTGGCCTCCCCCCTTGGATCTCCCTTAGGCTAAGATGAGTTTCTTGGCTGCGGGTGATCCGTCACTAAAGCAAGGTTGGTAGGACCCTCTTTTGTCCCTTCCCCCTCTATCTCTGTAATGGCCTAGCCATTACAGTACTGTACGTCATTTTACATCTGGACCTAGAATAGGTTAGGATGTGGAATTGACTCAGTCCCTTGCCGGCCGGCAGAGCTGCTGGCCGGCAAGGGTCATCTGTTTTGAGTGCTACCCGGACCTCCCTTGGTCCCTCATCCATGCCTGCCTGCAGAGTCAGACGGCATTGGTCAGGAAGCATGAATTAGATTCTCCCCTTCCTTATATGCACTCTTTCGGATTGCCGGGCTTGGAGGTAGTGTACACTCTTATCCCGGCATCCATTCTGTTTTCTTCTAGTGCTGTACCCGACCCGGCGGCCGGCCTATGAGGCCAGCAGCCGGGCAGTTGTAGTCCTCTGGTTTTTTTGCTGCCGGCTGGCATCGGTCCTGTACCTCTGCCGGCCGGCTAATGTCAGCCCTTGTCTGCCGGTCGCCAAGAGTGTGGCCGGCAGCCGGGTACTACCTTGTGTAGTGGTCGGTCAGCAGTCATTGCCGACCGACATTGGCTGTGCCGGCCGGCACTTACTGCCGGCCGGCACATGCATTTGAACCAGCGTTCTGCCGCCTTATAGCTGTTAAGTAGTATACTTTAAAGCTAGTTATGGTGTGTGCCGGCCGGCAAGTCCCGGCCGGCACATAACCTCCTATACTGTACCAGTATTCTTCAGTATAACAGATACTGTAAGAAGAAAACTATAGTATGGGTTTTGGTACAGCACTGTGTGTTCTAACACTTTTGTGTTTTCTTGCACAGCCCTTTGCTGTTGCCCTACAGATAGGAAAGTGAGTTCTTTCCTGTCTATTATCCAGGATTTTAAAATCATTGCTTAGGTGTGAGCTCCACCTGTTTCCTCTGGAAACTTTGCATTGGTTATTCTAGAAGAGATTAACCATTCAATTTTATAATCTGGAAGGCTGCAGCAATTGGTAGTGAGGGAAACACAAGTGTGTGTCTTTCCTTTCTGAATTGTTATGCTATACTATGCATATCCAGTGATACATAGTTCACTTGATACTCATGGAAATTTCTTCTCTTTACAGAAGGACCCTCCGAAGTGCGGAAGTGTCTTCTGCAACGTCCGCAGCAAGAGCCTCTGCGGACATGAGTTTGGTAGGAGACACGCAGCATGCGCTGTCTCCAAGGGTGATCTCCGGTATTGGGACCCTCAGGTATGTACTCTGTGCATTAATCTAATTACGGAGGCCTTTGATTTCCCTAGGATGGCGGAATCAAGGGATATAGCAAGGGAGAAGCTTCGTACCTGGGTAAGGGGCTTCCAGAAGAACACCTCTGGACCTTATCTTCCAAGTGAGAAGATGATGCAGTGATTCCACAGCCTCAAGAGGAGATCCCCCAAGTTCAGATCCAGGTGGATGCTGAAGTCTCGGTCGCTATGCAAGACATCCAGTTAGATGACAGGATGTCTGTCGTGGACGAGCGTCTGGAGGAAGACCTCCTGGCAGAAGCCCAGGGCGAAGTTCAAGCCCCAGACGTTGTAGAGGAAGAGGTCGACGAGGTGTCGGCTACTCCGGTTCAGATCCCGGAGCCTATTCCCTCAACATCGGCCGGTCTCCCAGTAGAGCTGGGACAGGCCCTCTCCTCCATTGTTGGAATGATCCTACAGATGCAGAAGGAGAATCAGGAGAAGGCGGCTGCAATGGAACTGCGGATGCAGAGCCTTGCAGAATCACATGGGCCCCAGAAAAGGCTCAATATGAAAGACCTTCCCTTGTGCTCAGATGCTAAACCATGTGTCCGGCTGAGGAAGGATCCAGCTTCAAAGGAGGAAACAGAGCCGAAGGAGGTCATAGTGATGGACCATACTAAGGCTCAAGCTCTGCTTTCATCCTTGTTGAAAGAGAGGGGCTTCTCTAACTCAAAGGTAGCTGCATTGAGCAAGAAGCTCCCTTCATTTGTGTCCTCTCCTGCTAGAGCCTTCCCCTTTTTACAGAAAGGGTTTGCGGCTGTACTAAAAGCAGTCGAGGCCGACAAGCCTTGCCCCTCCCTGGAGGAGTGTAAACCCTTGTCGCTGGCCCTACCTATGGACCACAAAGACTGGAAGGACGTCCATCTTACGTTCTCAGTTGGGAAGTTGGAGGCTGATATCGCCGGACGTCATTTCGGCGAGGACCTCCCTAAGCTGTCTGACTTTCTCTTGCAGAGAGAGTTCGAGACAAAAGGAAGACTGGCTGCCTCAATGTCTCTTCAGACTACTCTTGAGACGATGGCAAGTGACCCCAAGGTCCATGAAATGTTCATGGTGGTGGCCAAGACTTATCTGGCCACAGTGACGAAGGACCTTTATGGCTTCGTCAAGGCGAGGAGAGCTTGTAGGGAGTTCGTGTTCACCTCGGCTACGGTGAGGCACGAGCCAAGGAAACTAATCTCCTCCAACATTTGGGGCAAAGACATCTTCCCTACCGATTTGGTCAAAGAAGTAGTTGATAAGGCCGCCTTGGAGAATAGAAACCTTCTCCAGAAGTGGGGCCTGTCTATCAAAAGAAAGTCTTCCCCGGATGAGGGTCCTCAACCAAAGAGGAAGACTATGAGGACTAGGCTACCGTCTCGGCCAGCCAAGCCTTTTAGACAGCAACAGCAACTGCAATTGCCATTGCCTCCAGTGCCCCAGATCGTGGCACAAACCCCGACCACTTTTTTGTGGGTACCCCAGGCCGTGTCGACACAGTCCACGGCATTCACCCCATCGTTCGAAGGGCAGTCTACTTCCTTTCGAGCAAAGCCTAGAGGGGCAGCCAGAGGCTCGTCTGGGCGCCCCTCAAGGGAAAGGGGATTCAGGGGTGGTCGTGGTCAGGGAGGCAAGACCTCGGGACGGCAGTCCAAGTGGGATGATACCGGTAGGAGGGAGACTTCTGAAATTTCGGGATCGGTGGACCTTCGATCCCTGGGCCCACAGCCTACTCAAGAATGGACTGGGCTGGAGCTGGTACAGCACTCCACCCCCAGGCCTTCGGGTTTTCCAACACTCCACCCCCGTTCTGGAGGAGTACGTTCAAGAACTGTTGGAGAAAAATGTGATCCGAAAGGTGAAGTCCATCAAATTCCAAGGGAGGCTGTTTTGTGTTCCCAAGAAAGACTCGGAAAAGCTCAGAGTGATTCTGGACTTGTCGCCACTCAACAAGTTCATAGTGTATTGCAAATTCAAGATGCTAACACTGCAACACATAAGGACCTTACTGCCCAAGAGGGCATATTCCGTCTCTATAGACTTGTCAGACGCCTATTGGCACATTCCAATCAACCGTCGACTCTCCCCCTACCTAGGGTTCAGTCTACAACGAAGACTATACGCCTTCAGAGCCATGCCATTCGGGCTAAACATAGCCCCAAGGATTTTTACGAAGCTTGCGAGCGTAGCTCTCAAACAATTACGCCTAAAGGGAATTCAGGTAGTAGCCTACCTGGACGACTGGTTGGTGTGGGCAGCCTCCGAGACAGAATGCTTGCAAGCTTCCAGTCAAGTGATCCAGTTCCTAGAGTACCTAGGTTTCAAGATCAACAGAAAAAAGTCTCGACTTTTCTCCATCTCAAAAGTTCCAGTGGCTGGGAATCCACTGGGACCTTTTGTCACACCGTTTCTCCATCCCGACGAAGAAAAGGAAGGAGATAGCGGGTTCTGTCAAGAGACTTCTAGATTCCGAAAGGATATCAAGACGCGAACAGGAGAGGGTACTGAGCTCTCTCCAGTTTACTTCGGTGACAGACCCAGTGCTAAGAGCACAGCTAAAGGATGCAACCGGAGTTTGGAGAAGTTATGCATCAAACGTGCGAAGAGATCTGAGAAGACCAGTTCCGCTTTGGCTACGTACTCTTCTCAGGCCTTGGTCCCAAGCCAGACATCTAAAGAAGTCGGTTCTTCTTCAGCCACCTCCCCCGTCGGTGACGATTCACTCAGACGCCTCGAAGGAGGGATGGGGAGGTCACTCTCATCGGAAAAAAGTCCAGGGGACTTGGTCCAAGCTATTCAAGACCTTTCACATAAACTTTCTAGAAGCTATGGCAGTGCTCCTCACCTTAAAGAAAGTTTCCCCGCGTCACTCGATCCACATAAGGTTGGTGATGGACATCGAGGTAGTTGTGAGATGCTTGAATCAACAAGGATCGAGGTCACCACCTCTAAACCTGGTGATATTGGCCATCTTCCGATTGGCGGAAAAGAAGAAGTGGTACCTGTCGGCAGTTCACCTTCAAGGAGTCCGCAATGTGACAGCAGACGCTCTATCCAGGTTCACACCGATAGAGTTGGAATGGTCCTTAGACGCAGGATCATTCTCCTTCATTCTGAATCAAGTCCCAGAAATGCAGATAGACCTCTTTGCGACGAAAGACAACAAGAAGTTGCCCCTGTACGTGTCCCCGTACGAGGACCCCTTAGCGGAAGCAGTGGACGTGATGTCCCTCAACTGGAACAGAGGGTCCAGGATTTATCTGTTCCCTCCTCACAACCTTCTGTTGAGGGTCCTCAACAAACTGAGATCATTCAAGGGGGTAGCGGCAATAGTAGCCCACATGTGACCGAACAGCGTGTGGTTCCCCCTGGCATTGGAACTACAGCTGAAGTTTGTACCGCTACCAGATCCAGTTCTGACCCAGCGAGTCCAGAAGTCGACTGTCTGCACTTCATTACAGAAAACCCGGACCCTGCCGCTCATGATTTTCTCTCCCTAGCGGTGAGAAAGCGTTTCGGGATTTCGAAAGCCAGCATAGACTTCCTAGAGGAATATAAGTGCAAATCTACTAGAAGGCAATATGAGTCATCTTGGAGAAAATGGGTGGCCTTTGTCAAGACAAAGAATCCGCAGGAGATCTCGACAGACTTCTGCTTATCTTTCTTCATCCACCTCCATGGTCAAGGATTGGCAGCTAACACGATTGCAGCGTGTAAGTCTGCTTTGACAAGACCCATTCTATATGCCTTCCAGGTCGACCTAGATAACGAGTTCTTTAATAAAGTTCCGAAAGCCTGCGCTAGGCTCAGACCTTCAGCACCTCCAAAGGCCATTTCATGGTCTTCAGACAAATTTCTTCATTTTGCTTCTCTGTTGAGCAATGAAGAGTGTGCATTAAAGGATTTGACACAAAAAGTTATTTTCCTATTTGCACTCGCGTCCGGGGCCAGGGTTAGTGAGATTGTAGCCCTCTCGAGAGAGGCAGGTCGTGTTCAGTTCCTGGATGGGGGAGAACTGAACCTGTTTCCGGATCCTACGTTTCTCGCCAAGAATGAGTTACCCACCAACAGGTGGGGTCCCTGGAGAATCTGCCCTCTGAAAGAAGATGCATCTCTATGTCCAGTAGAATGCCTAAAGGTCTATCTTCATAGAACTTCAGACTTCAAGGGTGGTCAACAAATCAGGGGAGAAACATCAGGCTCAAATTTATCTCTGAATCAACTCAGAGCGAAAATCAC
>NC_090736.1:26331107-26333607 GCF_036898095.1 Palaemon carinicauda
TATATATATATATATGTGTGTGTGTGTGTGTGTGTTTGTGTATATATATATATATATATATATATATATATATATATATATATATATATCTGTGTGTGTATTATATATAAGTATACAAGCAATATTTCCAGGTAACAAATATTTTCTTTTTCTATATATGTTGATTTTGTATAAGTTGTATCTATGATTTTTTAATACGATAATTAGTCAATTTAAACATTTGAAATGTAATTGTGTTTTAAAAATAAAAGTGTTTCATGCATATACCCACAAGGGGTATATATATGCATCAACTTTTGGTAGAATATCAACAATGGATTTTCACTATAAAAAGCACAACATATTGTGATCGACTCTTAACTGTAATATGCCATCTGATAAGCAAAATGTAGTGCATATAACAAGGCACACTTCGTAAAAGATTGATATCTATCAATTGTGCTTATGATGAGCTGACAATGAATTTAGTATTGACATAAATACATTTTCTTTAAACTTGGGGTTTTTACCTTATGGTTGAGGTCCAACTATTGGCTTACAAACTATTGGGAACTGATTCTCATATTTTAGTAATACATATTATCTCTACATATAATTGCGAAAACTTACAATAGTATTACTGTAATTTTGACGTTTGTTTTAGTAATCCCTTTTAATGACGTAATTGATAAGAGGTGTTTCTACCTTCTATCAATGATTATATCCAATGGGAAAAGGGTGGTTGATTGATACTTATGTAGAAACGTGTTTCGGGTATAATTTATATTTAGTTCCTATTAGGAAGGCTATTCTGGCTAATTCCTAACCAAAAATGACGTCATGGAAGATTCCAAACGCAAGGATTAAAGAGCTCTACATACTGTTTACCTTCATGGCCAATAGATGGCCTTAACAGTAGGCTACCAAATTGCTAATTACCTCCGTCAACCCCTCATTATAATTTTCATTACTTTAATTCGGTTGCAATTTGGGTAGAATTATTCAAGAAAACACTCATGTGAGCTTGTGGTTCCTTGTTGTCTGAGCCGAACTCAATCCTCCCTCGGAAATTGCAAAATTCACAGTAAGTGTCAGATATATTTCCTCAGCAAATAATTGTTAGTTCAATAAAATTTTGGGGGTCGGGGGGGGGGGGGGGGGGTCGTTGCTAGAATGTGCCACATGTATTCTAATTGGTGAGACAATCAAGTCATTAACTCGTTACGTAATCACATTTTCAATGACATTTTCATGAAACCAGATGATAATTAACGTTTCATTGTATGACATGTATTGTTAGTAAGAACTACGTAGAATAACAAGATTGTTACATTCTGAAAGGCATAATAACCCACCCCCTCCCGCTCTAGCTATCTAAATTAAATTAATTTTACTTTATTGCCGATAGATGGCGTCAGAGGCACCTTGTCCCGTCTAATATAGTCAATTATTATTTTGAAAACCACGTGGGTCAGAGAGTGTACTACGAAGGTAGAGGCTTCGTAGTACTGTCGAACTGTCGTTTGCTGATTATAAATGGATATTTTTACCAGAAAATTGTGTGAATTTCCCACATCATATTGGAAGCAACCTAAGTTTACTTATAAAAGTGTTTAGCATTTCCTTTCTTCATTAAAACGCATGGATATTAAGTCATGACCCTGTACAAATGAGACAGGTAACAATCACATGCATTTGTTTTGGTAGAATAACCTTATTTTTTACCGATAAAGATAATTTAATGCTTAATAGTTATATGTCAAAAGGTGCTTGGCTATGGTGTAATTTGATGTTCTTATAATCACCGTAATCAACATAGACAAATCGAATAACGAAAAAGAAAATAATCATAATTCTGTGTCTTCACCACCGTCCGACTGTGTTGCGTCATCCACCTGCAAATTTGTGTTTGTTAATAAGGGCGTTCAAGAGTGTAAATCCTCTATAAAAGTAAACCTTATCACCAATTTCTTAGTAAATGTACTCATGTCAATAGAGCTTTTCTTATGTTCAATATAGGTTTTCTCTTTACTGTATATTGTTCAGTTCTTGCTTTCGACCTCTAACAAGGTCAGTCGGATTCATAATTTTAAAGATTGTCTTCGTAGCCTTTTTTATTCAAAATTTCTGCAAATGTTTTCATGTTGAACAGGCTGACATAAATCTCTTTTTATTATTAGTATATGAAAGATCTGTTTATATGTTGTTACTGTTCTTAGAATATTTAATTTTAATTGTTCATTACTTCTCATATAGTTTACATATCCTTATATCCTATCCTTGTTGGGCTATATTTCCGTGTTGGAGCTTATAAGCTTATAGCATTCTGCTTTTTCCAACTAGGGATGTAGCTTAGCCAGCGGTACTTCGAATTACCGGAATCCCCAGGATTAAATGGAATCCTCAGGTAAATACTGGAATCCCCTTGAAAATTACCAAAATCTCATAAAATATCACTGCAAACCCTTAGAAATATACAAATAATATGTGTATTTTATTAAAATACGTGATTTTTATGTTT
>NC_090736.1:26341107-26358607 GCF_036898095.1 Palaemon carinicauda
GATACAAAGTCAAGATTGTTATTTTGGAGCAAGTTCTTGTGGGACGTTTAAAATGATAACATATAAATTGAGTAGATTTGGCTCCCACTGCCAATAAGATTATAAGGAATGCTAAGACTAGAAGCAGATGACAGTTGATCTATGATGATGACGATTGACTTCCCGTCCAGATTAGCATATGAAATGAGTTTAAAACTCATTCTAATCTCTTCGAATTTTCAGATTTACTATATATCAATCAAAAACCTGCACTCTCTCTCTCTCTCTCTCTCTCTCTCTCTCTCTCTCTCTCTCTCTCTCTCTCTCTCTCTCTCTAGATTCCTCTTGTTGAGTTCATACCTTTATGTGTTGAACTTGGAAGCAAAGTGTGACATTGCCGTTTCATATTTAGGTTTCATGAGGCTTTGCAATTCACAGCGTTGCCAGTTATCAACAACCTCCAATTCCACTGAAACTTCATTTGGTGTCGGTTGTTTTGAAAAATTCATTAAATGAGATGAGTTTCATTCAATCAGGTTAAAGTATCATTCATCCAACCAACATCAGGCGTGGCGTGAAATTGAAATTTGCTTTGAGTGAACGAAATTTAATTACTTTGCTCATAATACAGAAAATATTCATCTAATCAGTACTTAGGTTATGGTATCTCTTTACAAGTTCTGCCAAATCTTTTGATGTTCGTTTGTCTGTAGAGTTTTGCATACATCGCTTCTCATCTGTTTGATTCAAACAGAATTTTAATGAACTAAATGCACATCTGGTTTTATTCATTCCCCCACCAATACCTTAGGTTTCCTTGGCATATAACCCACCCTTATCAGTTAAAATATAAGAGCAAGGGGCCCTATTATTATCATCATCATCATCATCATCATCATCATCATCATTATTATTATTATTATTATTATTATTATTATTATTATTATTAATGTTGTTGTTATAATTACTATTATTACTAGCTAAGCTACAACGCTAGTTGGAAAAGCTGGATGTTATAAGTCCATAGGCTCCAACAGAGAAAAATAGCTCAATGAGGAACTGAAACAAAGATATAAATAAACAATATGAGAGGTAATGAACAATATAAATATTTTAAGAACAGTAACAGCATTAAAACTATAAAAAATAACTTATTTTAGCCTGTTCAAAATAAAAACAAATTTGTTGCAAGTTTGAATGTAAAAGGCTACAATGAAATTTTCTAAAGTTATGATTCCGAATGAACTTGTTAAAAGTCGAAAGCCAGAACTGAGCAATTTACTATAAAGAGAAATCGGCTTGCGAAAAATACTTAAGGGCTTCTTTTAACCTATATTGAACGAAGGAACGGCTCTAATGACATGAATACAATTACTAAGGAAATGATGATAAGGTTTATATTATAAATGATTTACACTTTGGAGCAAAGTGGAGCACCCTTATCAACAAACACAAATTCGCACGTGGACAACGCTACACAGTCAGACGGCGAACAGATAGAAATATGACAATTTTATTTTTCGTTATTCGATTTGTCTATGTTGATTACGGTGATTATAAGAGCATCAAATTACACCATGGCCATGCGCCTTTAGACATATATCTATTAAGCATTAAACTATTTTAATCGATAAAGAATTATGTTATTCTACAGCTAAAGAAATTTCATTTGGCAGCGCTGTCCCAAAGTCGTCCAACTAACCTTAACTATGCTGATGATTGTTACCCGAGTCATTTGTACAGGGTTATGACTTAATATCTATATGTTCTAGGGGAGAAAAGAAATGCTAAGCACTTTTATAAGTAAATTTAGGTTACTACCAATATGATATGGTAAATTCACAAGATTTTTTGATGAAACTATTCATTTATAATAAGGAAATGATAGTTCGACAGTTTACCAATTTTCTAGCCTCTACGTTCCTAGCACACTTTCTTGACCCACGTGGTCGTAAAAAAAAATAATTAACTATATTATTTGGGGCAAGGTACCTCTGATGCCATCTATTGGCTGTAAAATAAAACTCATTACGATTTAAGGGAGGTAGCTAGAGGGGGGTGGGGGGTTCGGGTTTCGTTATTATGCCTTTCGGAATGTAACAATCTGGTTATTCTACGTAGGCCTAATAGCAATACATGTCGTACAACAAAAGGTCATCATTTTATGGTTTCATAAAAATGTCATGGAAAATCAAATTAAATAACGGCTTAATGACTTGATTGACTTACCGATTAGGATACATGTGGCACAATCTGGCAAACCCCCAGGACCCCAAAATATAATTGAACTAACGATTGTTTGTTGAGGAAATATGTCTGACATTTAATGTGAAATTTGAAATTTCCGAACGAGCACTAAGTATGGCTCAGACAACAAGGAACCACAAGCTCACGTGCGTCGGTTTCTAGAAGATTTCTGACCAAATTTCAACGGAAATACAATAATGAAAATTATAATGAGGGGTTGATGGGGATAATTAGCAATTTGGGAGCCTTTTGTTAAGGCCATCTATTGGCCCTGAAAGTAAACAATATGTAGAGCTCTTTGATCCTTGCGTTCTGGAATATTCCATGACGTCACTTTGGTTAGCAAATAGCCAGATTAGCCTTCTTGGTTGGAACTAAATATAGTTTGTACCCGACACACATTTCCACATAAGTGTCAATGTATCACCCTTTTCCAATTGGATAGAATCATTTACATGAATGGGACAAGGAGGTTATGCTGCCCTCTTTTGACAAGAGGTAGAAACATTCGTATTCTGGTCAAATTCGGAGAAGCGCGTGATTTCGTCATTATAAAGGGATTGTTAAAACAAATGTCACAATTCCAGTAATACTATTGTAAGTTTTGGCAACTATATATAAAATACAAGTAATATGTATTACTAAAATATATGGAGCAAATCTCAATATTTTGTAAGCAAACAGTTGGAACTCAACTATAAAGTAAAAACACCAAGTTTAAAGAAAATCCATTTATGTGGATATCAAATACGTTGTCAGCTCATCATAAGCACAATTATTATAGATATCAACCGTCTATGAAGTGTGGCTTGTTACATGAACTACATTCTGCTTTTCAGATGTCACATTACTGTTAAAAGTTGACCAAATTCTGTGCGCTTTTTATTGTAAAAAATCCCTTGTCGATATTCTACCAAAAGTTGATGTATATACATACCCCTTGTGGGTAGCTTCATGAAACGTGATGCATGTGCCCCATTTGAGTATCTGCATGAAACATATTGTTAACTAGCAAAATACTAGTTTACTAGTAGATACTGTTAACTAGAAAAAGGCTTATCCTGGCGTAATTAAATTAGTTAATGGCCTTTGAATTTGCTTTATGTTCCTGTCCCACCTGAATGGAAACTGACCTACTGAAGATAATTTTGCCTCATGGAAATTATTCGTCGAAAATCTTACTTTGCTTTTTATTGATTGTGATGACAAATTCCCTGGGAGTCTAGATTTCATCATCATCATCATCATCATCATCATCTCTTCCCACGCCTATTTTACCAATCTTCTCTATCTGGAGCTTTTAAGTCAATACTTCTCCATTCATCATCTCCTACTTCACGTTTCATAGTCCTCAGCCATGTAGTTCTGGGTCTTCTAACTCTTCTAGTGCCTTGTGGAGCCCAATTGAAAGTTGGGTGAACTAATCTCTCTTGGGGAGTGCGATAAGCATTTGGTTTCTGTTAATTTGTCTGGAGAATCCAATTTTACCTTCTGTAACTATCATCAGAATTTCTTAAGACTTTTTTTTTCTCCCAATATGTGCTAATTAATTTCTGAGGAAAGTGTACTCTTTTTTTTTTTTTTTTTTCTTTTATATAATTCTGACGAGAGTTTACAAGGAATCTTAGTTTGTATTTTACTTAACTTAGTCAACTTTCATTTTATTTATATAAATCCAAATGAGAAATTTTCATAATAAGTTTAATTTGAATTTTCCAAATCATTTTAAGTTTTTAGGAACTATCTTGAATTTACCTGTATCCGATTTGATCTGAATTATCATTAGAAAACCCTTCTAATAATAAATTTGCTGAGACTTTCGCTTAAAGCAGAAATTTCAAACTAGATTAAGTCGGTTTCTGTATTTTGGAAGAAAAAAATTACATTTACATAAAGGTTTTTCAGATGTAAAAGAGGACTCGAGAAATATTGAAATGATATTCCCATCACCAATGGTAATGTCATTGTTATTTTCATAATAATCACAATTACAAGTTGGATATAGACTAAGCTTTAAGAGTATTTATCATAAGCTATGAAGAATAAATTACACTTGTGAGAAATATTATCTTATATTCCACATAAAAAGCTCTTATTTCAAAACATGAATTAAGCAAAGAGAGTAAAATTTAATTAAAATAAAATTGTAAAAATAAAGGTGTTAAATTTCTTGTCTCAGACAGTCTGTTTCCTCTTCAAGCTTTTAAGATTACATGAGAGTCCTGTAAGTTGCAGGAGGTTGCTGCTTCTCTTTAGTCTCTGTGTATTAATTATGTCCTCGGATTTCATTTCATTCAAGAGAGAAATTAAATAAATGCCAGCGTTAAGGCCAGTTCATGTTTGTTCTCTCTCATTGACTCCTGTTCTGGTATTTTAGTTTTTCTTTAGTACAAGTGTGATTTTATGACAGAACAGATTGTAAATGGTAACATCTTTCTCAATTTAAGAGAATAGCAGTAAGCTTGAATATAGTCATGTTTCCCTGTGTGTGCTTTCATTCTTTCTGTCTCCTTGATTTGCAGAACAATTCTAACTACCTTTGTTAATGAAATTGCCCTCAGATTATTTGTAGAACCGAGTGTGTTTGTTTTAGTCTGTTTGTCTAACTGACGGCCTGTCTGTTCGTCCTCAACAAAGTCACTTATTTTTCGAATGTTTTTAGAAACTGATAATCAAGAAATTTACATCATTCAATGAAATTCAACTTAGATTTTGGATGCGCCAATAACAGTGGAAGTTGGATTTTTAGTCTATCAGTCTGTCCACAAGAGAGAGGTGTCTCTTTTGAGTTACATTGCGAATATGTAATCTCGCTAGTTAGCTACAATGATGAAGTTAGGTAGAAGTTATGTATACTTTATTCACTCTTTTGTTTTTCTGTATGTTTTTTCATCAACAGGATAGACTTCTATGAAACTCTGTGAAGGATTGGGATAAGAGATGAATAGACACGAATCATAATGCAGATCAAGAATTATTATATTTGAGTAACGACTAATTGAATTTTCATGTTGGTTGATTAGCCTAGTAGACATCTTTCGTACGTGACTGTAACTATCAAAGGCTTCAGCTTTTGCGTCACATATTAAGAAACAGAAAATATTGACCTTTATCATAGTTTGTGTCTTAATTGTATTTATTAGCTAAGGGATTATTAAAAATTCAATCACGTCGTAGAAATACAGAATTGTACTGCGAATGTTATGCATCAATGAAATCTTATCCGTCAAAAGTTTTATTAAGGAAAGATGGATTTAATTCCTGTCGATTTGTTTTGAGTAAGATATTCATTATAAGGAAATGATAATAATCACCTAAATATGAAATAGTGCTTCATTATGAAAATGAAGGCAATTTCGTTATAGTTAGAAGCAGCTAAAACAGGAAATTCGCCTTAAACGATTTGTCGATCTCTTTAATAGCTCATCGAATGACCTTACAAAGAATAAAACTTCGCTCGATTACTTTTTATTCCCAAGAAAATATTTTCAAATATTTTTTTAACATTAATTTTTCATAAATAACAACTTATAATCATGGTTCTTGTTACGAATTAATGATTAATCTTTGGCATTCACGAAGTAACATACTACCATAGAAAAGGAGAGATATGATAAAAAAGTAAGCAGACCAAATAATTGAGAGAAGAAAGAAGAAAGAATCCCCCCAAAAAGTATAGAAAATATAAAAGTGAAGCCAAATAAAAAAAAAGAAAAATAACATGACAAATCAGAGAGGTTGTTAGAAATAACGTTCATTCTTTAGTTATCCAAATGTTCAAATATTAATCTCTCTGGCCCTTTGTGGGGGAAATGAAACTTGGCTGACAATGTGAAAGATACTGTCTGATAGAAGGCGTAAATGAACTGCACATTCCAGTCCAATGTTCATCTGGCTCCTTCCAGTTTCCAGTTCGAGAATTTCTTCTAGTCTCGCCTCGGTTTTTATCTTTAGGATAAGGACCTTTTTTATTATGATTCTTAAGGACTTCATTGTCTCGCTTTAAGTTTTCCAGAATTCTAGTACCGATGTTATGCCATTATATTACCAAAGGAAATGTTTATTATTTTCCATCTTCATTTTCTTTCTAAATGGACAATTAGCTTTTAATGTTCCACATTTTCATTACTGGTGGGATATCATGTCATGACCAAAGTATATGATTGTTAATGTCATTCTTTTCAAAGGAGCGGTCGTAGGAATGGTTTGGTTCCCTCGTTGATTTTAAATGAGTTATTTTGAACTTACGTTTTGCATTCGTGGTTTTGATATGAACTTGTAAATATCACTCGCACAGACACACAAACACAAATATATATATATATATATATATATATATATATATATATATATATATATATATATATATATATATATATATTTACATACATATATACAAAATTATATACATACACTATATATATATATATATATATATATATATATATATATATATATATATATATATATATATATATATATATATATATATCCAAAAGAACCACTGAGAAAATGAAAGTATAAGAGTGAATCCTTACTAGTTTCATCCTATTTCTTCAAGAAGTCAGACGAAACTAGTCAGGATTAATTCTTATATTTTCATTTTCCCTGAAGTTCTTTTGCACCTGAGCAACACGTTGCCCTGTGAGTTTTACATTTGTATATGAAGCAGTAATTATGATCACGATATTCCAAATGCGTCTCCATTTTTGTCTGAGGTGGAACTTTAGGCTTTGATGTGTTTCGGAAATACTCCATTTTTCCTTACGCTATAAAGTAGAAAACGTTTCGCAGTCTCCCCAAGTTCAATTTAAGAGGACATGTCCAACTTCTTCACCATTAGTGAATTTATAACTTAGAAAATTCTTCAAGATTTTCTCAACCAGAAACCTCAAGACTTTCTTGAGGAACAGAGATGGGCAAAGCTTTCTTGAAAAGAACACTAACAATATTCTCTTTGTTACACTGAGTTTTTTTTTTATTTTTTAAACACTTTTTAAAACACTTTTATTTTTATTTCTATTTTTACTTTTATTGTATTTTTTTTTTATTTTATGAAAGAAAATTTACCAGAAAATATGAGCGGATATTTGATTATAAAACAAACTTTTGGAGAACAGCATAATCACACGGAGATAATCAGCAACACCACCACCAACCCCACCTCCACCACCACCACCACCAGCAACAACAACAACAACAACAACAATAATGATAATAGAAATAAAATGATCGTTACTATCATTAGAATTACCCTGATAATCTTAATTTTTACTATTAATTGCTTACAACGGTCGCTTAATTAATTCATTGTCAAATAATGTGAAACCATTTGTTTATATTGCATTTGGAAAAACAAAGCCAATTTATTTGTTTTTGGGGCTAATCCCGGATTGTCATTTTTAAAAAAAAATGTTTTATGAACTTAAATTTATTATTATTATCGCTTTGTTATTTATATTACATTTGCATATATTTTGATATTCTCATCATTAACAATATAGTTACCGTTAATGATGATATAAACTGTTATGGCAATTCAAACCCGTCACTATATCTTATTATTATTATTATTATTATTATTATTATTATTATTATTATTATTATTAATTACAGCTTAAATGAGATAATTTATTTTCCGTAAAAGATGATTCTAATCTATGAAGCCGATAAAGCTTATTGCGAAAGAGGTCTTGATGATAATATGGACAAATAAATGATAAAAAAGATACAAATCTTCTCAATAATGCACAAAATAAACTTCACATTTAAACACCATGAACTTTATAAGATTAATATAAAGTTAACAAATTCCCATTAAGCAAAAGTAACTAAATAAAAGAAGATGAATAAAGAGAAATACCAGTAACCCTGAAATCGATAGACCCAGACTCATTCTAAAATACAGCCTTGGGATTTACCTTTACCTGAAATCCTGATATCAAAATAAAATTTCAGGAAATGTTTTGCACTTGTCATTATCAATTAGCGAGGTGAGAAAAAAATTAAATGCAGATTTCATGAAACCTTCAACATAACATTTCTGCAAATTCGTTGAAATGTGTTAAAGGAAAAATAGCTGAAAAAAGGATAATTTTTTCAAGGTCGCCTAAAATGTTACATGAAGAGAATTTATACAATTAGCTTATTAGTAAATGTTTAAAGAAATAAGCGTGGGAACATACACATTTGTACATTTATGCATATGAATTTATATACTATATACGTATATCTGTATATATGTGTGTGTATACTTTATATATGCATTATATCTGTGTATATATATTTATGTATATATATATATATATATATATATATATATATATATATATATATATATATATATATATATATATATATATATATATATATATATATATATATATATATATGTATATAAGTATATATATATATGTATATATATATATATATATATATATATATATATATATATATATATATATATATATATATATATATGTATGTATATACATACATAAATAATCATGCTAATTTACGTTAGCGAATAAATAGATGAGTAAAAATGTCGAAGCATTGGAATGTCAACAGAAAATTTATGGATACGTTTTGAAAAGTAATGAGAGAGAGAGAGAGAGAGAGAGAGAGAGAGAGAGAGAGAGAGAGAGAGAGAGAGAGAGAGAGAGAGAGAGAGAGAGAAATTTTTTATGATATCTAATGCAACGAAATACTAAGATATTGGATGTTGGAGAATTTCGAAAATTTTCGATGTAATCATAACTGGGCAAATAAGAAAATTGGATAGTTCTATGTCTTATTATTTTACAATCAGACTCGCTTCCATTAAATGATATATCTTTTAAAAAGAAATTCCGGACGCCACAGAGTTATGGAAAAAAACAACAATAACAACAAAGGAAAATGTTTCTAGTCCATTGCAGGACAAAGGCCTCTAACATGTCAATTATGTTTGGGATTAGGCCAGTATTCATTACCACGATGGCCAGTGCGGATTGGTGATGGTAGATTTTCATCTGGTCGCGCACATCAAAGCAACCTATTATGGGTGGCTCTGACTAGTATAGCTTTGCTGATCATGTACGCAAACCCTTTCACCACGTTAACTTTCCGGTTTCGTGTTTTTCGTCGTATGCCCCCATATATTGACATACCGGCCGGGCCCCTAAGGTATCCCCACTTATAATTGTATTTAATGTGACCAGGATAGAAAGAGAAAGAGTGTATTTTGAATGTTTTCTTATGGTTTCACCCCCGTATGATGAAAATTACCTCGTCGAGACCCTACCGTATTTTATTGTATAGGCCCACATGGATCAGACAAAATAACTCGTCTCAGTTTTTCTTCTCTTTATGTCCTTCTATCCTCCTCTCTCCATCATAACGACTACGTACCTAATTAACTGTCTAGACAAACAGAGACAATCTTAGTGTCATCCGGCTCGTCGGGTTCGGTTCACCAATATTGCCATTGCAATGAGAGAGAGAGAGAGAGAGAGAGAGAGAGAGAGAGAGAGAGAGAGAGAGAGAGAGAGAGAGAGAGAGAAACTCTTACATGATATTCATAACAAGAATATCACTGCACTATGTATTCTAATCTGACATATCGTTCCCCGTTGAATTATGGATAAATGTAGAAAGAATCTGGTAGATGGTGTACCACACATGTTTCATACAGTCATTCACTGTAATGCTTTTGATTTTTTATCTCTTTCTCTCTCCCACACTGATAATATAAAACTGTTTAATCTGGCCATAACATGTTTCCCATTGTTTGAATTTTTGTGCCATGGTTACTTTCAACTGTTTGTATATGAGCTCGTTTTTCTTGCAGAATAAAGTCACCTACATTCACCCTGCTTCTCGGTTAGTACCTAACAGCTACCTTGCGACATTGGTGACCACTGTAGGATCAGCTCCACACTGCATTTTCACTCACTGCTACCCGCTACCCTTTCAATAATGTCACCCACTGACCTTAACTCTTTGACTCACGCCGCCTCAATGAAGTTACCGCCCTTCGCCTAGTTCCAGTGCTCTGAAGCTCAGTTTCGCATTAAAGGGGAGATTCGCTTAAGCAGCAAAACAGACTATGTCGTCTCGGTGATCGCCGAAGAAACTTCCTTCCAAAAATCTCCTATTGCTTTTGCGACTATGGGGACGCTCTAATAGCATACGACGTACTAAATAGATACCTCCTGGAGCAGTACGCACCATCGCCAGCCGCCTGTATAGCCAAGCCCCATCATATGCTGGAGCGGTAACAAAGCTGCCCACTACCCACAGATGCTGCTTACCACTCACGCCCCAAGCAACGACCTCTATAGCCTCTTACTGAAGCCCATCACCCGCCATTCTGCTTCTACCACACCAGATTCGGAGACGCTGCAAAGAAATGTGCGGAGGGCTGTCAGTGGTAAATAATAGAACATCTCGTGTGATGGTGGCCATACGTGTCGCTAATCTTTTCTTTTTATATGATGCAGGTATGGGTGTGTGGCTTTTGATGGACACTGATGCTTGTTTTTCCCTTATACCACTGTCACTGTCCAGGACATGACAGTTATTTTAAGCCTGCTGACGTCTGCTTGGTAACAGCCAATGGATCTGAGATCCTCACCCACGGGTACGTGAGACTCTCACTATCGTTTGGTAGCTCCAAATACCATTGAAAATTCCTCATTGTTGATGTAACATTCCTACTACTTGGTGAGGATTTCATCGCCCATTTCCACCTCTTGGTTGATGTGGCACATCGATGTTTAGTTGTAGACTCATACATGTTGACGTTTCTTCAACCCCAACCCCTCTAACCTCGCATACCACATCAGCACACCCACGGAGGCCTACACCCAACTCCTCCTCACGTCCTACCCAAAAGTCTTCTGCCCAGAACTTTGCCAACCGCCCACAGTTCTCGCTAAGCACTGTATTTATTGCCTTAACAAAACGAAGGGGACCCCAGTGTTTGCCAAATTCAGGCATCTGACCCCAGATCGTTTGGCAGCTACTAAACAAACCTTCGCAGAAATGGAAGAAATGGGCCTTTTCCAAGAGGCCTCAAACCCATGGTCGTCACACATCGTCCTGAAGAAGGATGGCCCCGGCCCCCCTATGGAGAATACAGGCTTCTAAACATGCAGGCAGAACTGGATCACTAACCTATCCCTACATTGCTGACATTACCTCCTACTTTCTCTAAGTGAAGGCGTTCTCCATCCTCGACCTCTTGAAGTGGTATTATTAAGTGCCCATGAACCCAGAAGACATCCCCAAGGCTGCAATTACCACTCAATTTGGTGCACACTTATGCTATTACACCTTTTTTGGCCTTCGTAATGCTGTGGCCACTTTTCATCGCTTCATTAATGGCATCTTTGGGGACCTCCCCTACCCCGTATGTTACGTTGACAACATACATGTTCTTTTTCTCCACCGAAGAACACCTCCGTCACCTACGCATTGTTGTCGACTGGTCTTGTAGTACCGTTCTCATGGTACCATATTGCTCCTGAAGACATCCACCTGCTCCCTGAGAAGGTGTCAGCTGTTCATAACTTCACCTCGCCCTCGACCGTCAAAGCACTGTAAGAATTCTTGGGCATGATAATCTATTATCACTAGTTCCTGTCAGCCATCGCCCACAACTCTTGCCACCCTCTGCACCTCCCTCAAGGGCTACCCAAAAGACCTGAAGTGGGATCCCCTTCATGAAACTTCCTTCTGCTACACAACCAATGCCCTATCAACCACTGCTGGTCTCACTTTTTCCAGGACACATGCCGCTCTCCTTCTCTCCACCGCTGTTGCAGTACACGAGCAGGTGGTCAACGGCTTGCACAGCCCATTGGACATATTCAGTTGAAAACTGTCCAAGGTGGAATTCGGCTACTCTACCTTTGACCCTGAATTGCTGGCGGTGCATTTGGCTGTCTGTCACTTTCGCCACTTCGTAGAAGGTACACCCTTCATCATTTGCATGGATCACATGCCTCTGGCGCACGCCTTCACTCAACAGTCCAATGCTTAGTCCACCCGTTAAGGCTGACATCTCTCTCCCGTAGGTGTATCTAACTGCAATCTTCAACACATCCCTGGAAAAATGAATCACTTTTGCCGACACCTGATCCACCCGTCTATGCCCACATCTCTCTGCTGTGGCTGAAACCAACTGCACCTTTCAACATGTCCCTGGAAAAATGAATTTCCTTCGTCGACGCCCTGTCAAGAAAAACATGGGCTACTATTCACCTGGGATTGTATAGCTATACAACGCCTTAGCAGAATCTCAATGAAACGATCCACAGAATACCAAGCATGCAGGACATCCTGCACATCCGTCCTTTGGAAAGATGGCGCCCTCAATGACTCCAATGCGACCCTCAATGATTCCAATGCCACCCTCCTCTGTGACGTTGGTACTGGTAGACTACGACAATGAATATCTGCCCCCATGTGCCGATAGGTGTTTGATTTCATCCATGGCCTCTCACATCCCTTGCACCAATGTACTGCAGTGCTACAGAAGACGAAATTCATTTAGCACAGCATTACTGAGAATGCCAAGGATTGGGCCTGCACTCGTACTTCATGCCAAACTTCAAAAGTTCATTGACACACAGATTTAGGAGTCGGCACCTTAAGTCCCCCTCTTACATCACAAGGACACCGTTACCTATTTACTGTTATTGACCACTCCACTCGTTGGCCTGATTCCATCCTTATGCAGACTGCAATGTCTGCCTCATGTACAACATCTGCCTTACTCTCAGGGTGGATAGCAACATTCGGTATCCTTGAGCATATTACTTCTGACAGGAGTACCAATTTCATCTCTCAATTGTGGATACATTAGTGAGCCTCCAGGGAATCACCCTACATCAGACAACCACGTACACCCATGCTGCCAATGGAATAGTTGAAAATTAACATCGTACCCTCAAAGCAGCTTTATTGTACCACTGCAATGACTACAACTGGTTTACCCAGCTTCCCTATGTCGTCCTTGTACTAAAGTCTCCTCCTAAGGATGCCCTGGATGTTTTAGCATCTGAAATGGTGTATAGTAACCCGTTGGTTGTCTCTGCTGAACTTTTTCCGTCTACATCCTCCTCCAACAATCTCCAGTGCCCACATCATGTTGTAGGAAAATAAACTCCCTTCCACCAGATTTAAATGCTCAAAGTGAAGCAACACATACTAAAAGATTTAAAAACCGCAACGCCTGTCTTCCTGCGCACCACTGCTAAAAACCCACCGCTGACGCCTTCTTACACAGGCCCTTTCCTAGTGATCCGTTGTACGCCGAAAGCATTCTTAATTAACATTCCAGACAAAGAAGACGGGTCTTCATTGATTACCTAAAACCTGTGTATCTTCTACAAGATGACCCATCTATAGTGCAACTCTCTAGGTCAGGGCGCTCTATTTCATATGTGTCATTTTATGGGGAGAGCCAAGTACCACACGTTTTTCATGCACACTCATACTTTGGAATGCTAATTCTTTTTTAATCTCTCTCTCTCTCTCTCTCTCTCTCTCTCTCTCTCTCTCTCTCTCTCTCTCTCTCTCTCTCTCCCACGATGATAATAGGAAAACCTGTTTAAATTTACCATAGCATGGTTTACATTATTTTAATATTTGTGCCATTGTTGCCCTCAACTATTTGTATATAAGTTTTTTATCCTTGTGAATAAAGTCAGTTACATTCACCTTGCCTTGCTGTTAGTACCTAACAGGTACCTTGCGACAATGGCAGGCATAACTGAGGTATTTGAAAAGATGTCCTATCCAAGAAGCATAGGGATATCAGGCAAGATACAGAAGAATAGCACATGGTATGAAGGAGGGTTCAACGTAATAATGAGAAACCTATTGTATAGATGTGTTTGAAGAGGCTAAATTGTTAGAGGTTTCCTAACCAGGGGGTGTTCTCGAGGATTTAGCAAATAGAATGAGATTGTGGCAGTAACCACCGTGTTGTTCTTTTTACATTCATCTTTCTCTGGAAAGATGAATTCAGAAGGGGTGTTATATATATATATATATATATATATATATATATATATATATATATATATATATATATATATATATATATATATATATATATATATATACACACACACAAACACACACACACCCACACACGCAACAGATGTAGCCATTTAAGTTCACTGCGGGATTGAGGCCTCAGACATGTCAATTTACGTCTGTGGTTTGACCAGCTTTCATCACCATGCCGGCCAGTGCCGATTGGTGATGGTAGGAGATTTTCGTCTACTCCCTCACAGCAAATCAAGCTAGTATGGGTGGCCTTGACTAATAAATTGGCCTTGATTTTCGCGCTGCATTTGACCGTGTTAATCATGACGCCCATGTATACAAACTTGACTAGATGGCAATAGATGGGCCTTTTCTTAGCAGCATTATTGAAATTTTTTAGTGATAGATTTCTGAGAGTAGTTCTTGATGGTCACCATATTGACTGTAGGAATATACTATCATGTGTTCCTCAGGGTAGTGTTTGCAGCCCATTACTTTTCATACTATATACATGTATGTGGTTTGGCTTGGAAATAAGCTTTTTGCATAATATACAGATAATGTTACTTTCTTTGCATCAATTTAATCTCCTTAATGTACAGCAGACGTATAATTACTGAATCCCTTAATAGATATCTAGCTAAAATCATGGCATATTGCAAATTATGTGGCATGAAGTTGAACCATAACGAAACTCAAAGTTTGTTTATAAGATGTCAAGGGAAGTTGCTTCTCCAAATCCAGATCTTTGCATTGACAATGTCCCTTTAAATATGTATAACTCATCAAAGATGCTATCTGTGATTGTTTTACTGCAGATTTACTCTTGGGAAACACATCCAGTCTTTTTCTTATTTAATTGCACACAAAAATGACAAGTTGAGGAAATATTTTAAGATGATCATGGATCAGTATGCCCTTAGGAAATGTTTTTTTTTTTTTCTTTATCATGTTTTGAGCATTGTTCTATATGACCCTCACCTACTGATTCTCATGTTAATTTGGTGAACAAAAATTTGCCGTCTATTCAATATATTACTCCCGATCTGGATAATAATATCTGGCACCGTCGTTCATTTAGTTCTTTTGGATGTCGCATAAGATTTTTCATAACTCTGACCATGCTTACATTCAGAACTTCCCTTACTGTGCCACCCTCTATGTAGTGCTAGGTATGCTGTTAATTGTGTTGTTGGAGCCCTGGGGCTTGTAGCATTTTGCTTTTCCAACTATGGTTGTAGCTTGACTAGTTACAATATATATATATATATATATATATATATATATATATATATATATATATATATATATATATATATATATATATATATATATATATATATATATATATATATATATATATATATATATATATATATATATATATATATATATATACATATATATATATATATTATACATGTTATTTACATACATACATACATATCAGCAAATCTGTCTATCAATTGAAATATGTATAATTCTTTCTATGACACTAATAAAAAAAAAATAATGAAATATGGTTTAGATTTTTTTTTATCTTCACTGCACTGAAAAGATACGCCTTTCACAAAATAAATAACAAAGTTCCATTGAAACGGAAACATTCATTAGCGTACATTCATTTTGCATTTGGAATTAACTATCGCCTGTAAGCGAATCGTGTTACTATCTTTCAGGTCAACATACTTTTATCACTTTTCCCTAAAACAGTTGTACAATTTTTATTATTTTGAACATTTCTTTTTATTGAATGTTATCTTTCTGTAAAATATATTTTGCTTTGCCACTGAGTAAATAAATTCATGAATTCTGTATTTGTAACTTTTTTTTTTATTTCACAAAGAAGTGACTCAATCGATCGTTACTAGGAGTGCTTGAGCATGTAACTATGAAGTATATAAATAAATAAATAAATAAATATTGGATTCTTTTATGGCTTGAATATCTTTATACCCTGGTATTTCCGTTTCCTCCTTTGAAAGGTTCTCGGTAAAACATGGGACTTTTAAAGATACATTTAACAGGTCTTTGTTTTCTAGTTCTGCATGGAGTTGGGGTTTGGAAAGGATTCAATGATAATAACAGAATAAAGAACTTGATTAAATGTAGTTCATAAGCAAAATTATATTGACAATTATCATTATTAATGTTATATTTATCATTATTATCAATGTTATTTTTATCATTATTATCGCTTTTGTTTGTTTTTATTGTTTTTATTATTATTTATATTATCACATATAATTCTATATTTATTACTTCTAGTATCACTTGCATCATTCTATTGTTATTATTATTATTATCTTTATCTTCATTATTGTTATTATTGTGATTATCATCATCATCATTATTATTGTTATTCACAACGTCCATATGTTATTATTGAATAAGAGCTAATAACAAGAAAAGGTAAATAAAGAGCTAATTACATCATATAAACTCTAATGTTTAACCTTGATTAAAACTAATAAAGACTAAAAGATGAAAGAGACTCCTGACCAAAACTATGACGTTCATATGTGTAAAGATATAAACAGTAATACTACTCTCTCTCTCTCTCTCTCTCTCTCTCTCTCTCTCTCTCTCTCTCTCTCTCTCTCTCTCTCTCTCTCTCCCCTCAACAAAGGTCTTATTTACCGATTCTGTAACCGCTGTATTATACATTTTCAGACATTGTGTTTGGACAAGGCCAACCCGCCGAGAAAGGTCGGCATTCCATTAAAACCAAGAAAAGGATAAAGGAAAAAAACGGCAGAAAATTGGATCCAAAACATCACCAGCTGTTTTTACGGACCTGGTTCTCACGTACTTTCCCTCTGTTGCATTGTAACAGAAGAGAGAATGGAAAGGAGGAAGGGAAAAGGTAAGTGTTATTGATAAATTAATTTTTTTTTATTGGCTGACTCTAATATATTTGCCTTGGCCAAAATCAAAGATTTTGGGAAGTGTTTGTATTCACCCTTGTCTGTTCCGTTTGTTTGTTAGTTTATTTATTTGTTTGTTTGTTTGTTTGTGAGCAACGTTACACAGAAACTACTGTACAAATTTTGACAAAATTGTGTAGTGATGTTGGGTATGACCTAAGGATGAATATGTAATATTTTTGGATAAAGTAATAAAAGTGCAATAATGTAGGTGTACTTTAAAAATAATTGTGATGTTAAGTAAATGGCATATACATATATATATATATATATATATATATATATATATATATATATATATATAT
>NC_090736.1:26366107-26368607 GCF_036898095.1 Palaemon carinicauda
TCATAATTTGATTGATTGAAGCTAACTGATTCCTTAGTTCTGACATAATCAATTCATTTTCATGAGTCATAAACTCAATTTTCTTATTTTGATTACTAATCTTAAGACGATTGGAAATTCCTAAGCCTAAACTTGCAATAGAACCAAAGATGTTTAGTGCAGCAAAAATAAATGTGTTACGTTTCTCAAGATTATCGTGTCCTACTGTCCACATCAAAAGGTCACGAGCCAAAGATTCTGCCTCATAAGTATTATTTTGCAAGTCGTCAGATAGCATCTCTGCAACTTTTAGTGTCGATACAAGCGAACTCTGTATTAAATGGAAAGTGTCTTCTATGCATTTCATTTAATGAAACAGCAAACCTTGAAATTGTGCTCTTTAAGCTAGTGACATTATTCTCTGGGAGAAAAATTGCTTGCATACGCACTTCAAAAACTATGTTACTTGATGTAATAAAAACGTCTTCTTGTCTTTCAACTATAGTGCCATATTTAAAATCTATACTTTTAGTTTTAGAGCTCATCCCACACGAGAAAAATGTCTGAGCGAACAATATCACTCCTAACAATAAAAACTTCATCTTGGAAACGTGGAAGGAGAAAAATTTAACATATAATGTTCACAAAAATGAAAAAAGATAAAAATCTTTCCCTCACTTCTTTCCCTCTTATTTTAATTTCTTATATGAGCCAATGGTACGATTCTCTCATCAGTGGGTTGGGATACATTTTGAACTCTTAAACCTATTGGCCATTAATGTTTCCAAAAAGTTAAATGGGCCTTCAAACTTAGGTGTTAGTTTATAATTGAGTCCTTTACGTACATTTACCTGAATGTATACATTATCACCCACGGTATATGTTTTAGTTGGCTTCGCTATTTTATCATGATTCCTTTTCTTTATGATTTGTGATTCTTCTAAATTCTTTCGAAGGATATCAAAACGACTTTTGCTTGTATTTATACATTCTTTTAAAGGATTTCATAGATTAGTTGTAGGCGTTGATACATGGAAAGGCGTTCTAACTGGGGTACCATACAATGCCTCGTGCGGTGACATTTTAATTGATATATGATATGAATGATTCAGAGTACTCAGTACCGCAGGTATTGCAATATCCAAGTTGGGGTCCGATCCCCCTAGTGTTACTCTTAATATATTTAAAACCTTCCTATTCGCTCTTTCCACTAGCCCATTCGACTCTGGGTGATACATCATGGTATTTATTTTCTTTATGCTAAGGAATTCACACCATGAGGTAAGAAAGTGATTATTAAATTTTCCACCCGAGTCTGAGATTATCATGTGTGGAATTCCATGTTTACAAATGTAACACTTGTAAAACTTCCTAGCGCATTCAATCGCAGTTTTAGTTTTAAGCGCTATTAGTTCTGTATTTCGAGTTAAAGCATCTACAATTACTAAGAGGTGCTTATTTCCTCTGTCTGACTCGTAAAATCCTGTTAATAAATCTAAATGTATCCTTTCAAAGGGTTGATTGGGCACGGGATAAGCCGCTAGGCTAACAGGTTTTTTCGTATGCCCTTTGTTTTCCTGACATGTGCGACAATTAGCTATGGGTTTTTTTTTATATCTGTAAGCATCGTATGCCAATAAAACAATGATTTGGCTTTCTATGACATTAATGAGAACCCCGGGTGTCCATGCAATGGGTTTGCATGCAACCAATTTAGGACAGTGGAAATAAGTGAGATTGGTACCACTACCTGGTCGTTACTTACATGTGGTGTATTGCGGGTTTTCCTTGTCACGGTTCTACACAGAATATTGTCTTTGATTATATAATTCTGCTGATTTTACTTTATATATTCCTTTTCCTTATGATTGTCTCTCAAAGCATTTATAATTTTTTCTAATTTCTGATCTTTTCTTTGCTCAGTCTGTAATAATTCAGCACTCCAGCCCAGATCTTCTTGTTCAGATATCGTTTTAACTATAGGCATGGATGTTGATATATCTATTAATTCAGCTAAAGGCTCCGTACAAGATGACACGGGGTTGCGTGATAATGCATCAGCAATGATATTTGCTTTCCCAGGTAAATACCCGATTCTCGCGCCAAAGTCTTGAATGATCAAATGCCACCGAGTTCATTTGGGGCTGTGCTGAAGCCTTTGAAGAAGTCGGTTAGTGGTTTATGATCAGTAAGAACCTTAACGGGATAACCGTATATTATGAACTCAAAATGCACAAGTGAATTAACAATAGCTAGCCCTTCCTTGTCTATTACTGCATACTTACTTTCGGAAGTTCTCAGTTTTCGAGAATAAAAAGCTATCGAGAAAATTTTTTTTCCATATTGCTGAAGCAATACCACACCTACTCCTAAGTCTAAGGCGTCTGTTGCAATGAAGAATTCCTTACCAAAGTCAGGAAATTTTAAGATAGGAGAACTACACAGTTCATCTTTCAAGGTATTAAACGCCTGTTGATGCTGCTCAGACCATATGAAATCTACGCCCTTATTCGTAAGATCA